>NW_025728117.1:0-207615 GCF_021461385.2 Schistocerca piceifrons | reverse complement strand
CCGATGCAATTTCAGTGTTTCATCGTCAATAAGAAGGTCGGAGGCATACAGTAAAACTGAAGTGAAGCATCGGAATCTATAACAAGTGTCACAGGAATGGTTCAAAACATAGACAGTAAGAAGAGTCAGTTTTCTTGTACTTAAGTCGGCACTGTGCATTTTGTATTTAATTCCGATGCAATTTCAGTGTTTCATCATCAATAAGAAGGTCAGAGGGATACAGTAAACCTGAAGTGGAGCATCGGAATCTATAACTAGTGTCACAGGAATGGTTCAAAACATAGACAGTAAGAGGAGTCAGTTTACTTGTACTTAAGGCGGCATTGTGCCTTTTCTATTTAATTCCGATGCAATTTCTGTGTTTCATCGTCAATAAGAAGGTCAGAGGGATACAGTAACCCCAAAGTGAACCATCGGAATCTATCACTAGTGTCACAGGAATAGTTCAAAACATAGAGAGTAAGAAGAGTCAGTTTTCTTGTACTTAAGTCGGCACTGTGCAATTTGTATTTAATTCCGATGCAATGTCAGCGTTTCATCATCAATAAGAAGGTCAGAGGGATACAGTAAACCTGAAGTGGAGCATCGGAATCTATAACTAGTGTCAGAGGAATGGTTCAAAACATAGACAGTAAGAAGAGTCAGTTTTCTTGTACTTAAGTCGGAATTGTGCCTTTTGTATTTAATTCCGATGCAACTTCTTTGTTTCATCACCAAAAAGAAGGTCAGAGGGATACAGTGAACCTGAAGTGAAGCATCGGATTCTATAACTAGTGTCACAGTAATGGTTCAAAACATAGACAGTAAGAAGAGTCAGTTTTCTTGTACTTAAATTGGCATTGTGCCTTTTATATTTAATTCCGATGTAATTTCTGTGATTCATCGTCAATAAGAAGGTCAGAGGGACACAGTAAACCTGAAATGAAGCATCATAATCTATAACTAGTGTCACAGGAATGGTTCAAAACATAGACAGTAAGAAGAGTCAGTTTTCTTGTACTGAAGTCTGCCTTGTGCCTTTTCTATTTAATTCTGATGCAATTTCTATGTTTCATCGTCTATAAGAAGGTCGGAGGGATACAGTATACCTGAAGTGAAGCATCGGAATCTATAACTAGTGTCACAGGAATGGTTCAAAACATAGACAGTAAGAAGAGTCAGTTTTCTTGTACTTAAGTCGGCACTGTGCATTTTGTATTTAATTCCGATGCAATTTCAGTGTTTCATCGTCAATAAGAAGGTCGGAGGCATAGAGTAAAACTGAAGTGAAGCATCGGAATCTATAACAAGTGTCACAGGAATGGTTTAAAACATAGACAGTAAGAAGAGTCAGTTTTCTTGTACTTAAGTCGGCACTGTGCATTTTGTATTTAATTCCGATGCAATTTCAGTGTTTCATCATCAATAAGAAGGTCAGAGGGATACAGTAAACCTGAAGTGGAGCATCGGAATCTATAACTAGTGTCACAGGAGTGGTTCAAAACATAGACAGTAAGAGGAGTCAATTTACTTATACTTCAGGCGGCATTGTGCCTTTTCTATTTAATTCCGATGCAATTTCTATGTTTCATCGTCTATAAGAAGGTCGGAGGGATACAGTAAACCTGAAGTGAAGCATCGGAATCTATAACTAGTGTCACAGGAATGGTTCAAAACATAGACAGTAAGAAGAGTCAGTTTTCTTGTACTTAAGTCGGAATTGTGCCTTTTGTATTTAATTCCGATGCAATTTCTTTGTTTCATCACCAAAAAGAAGGTCAGAGGGATACAGTGAACCTGAAGTGAAGCATCGGATTCTACAACTAGTGTCACAGTAATGGTTCAAAACATAGACAGTAAGAAGAGTCAGTTTTCTTGTACTTAAATCGGCATTGTGCCTTTTATATTTAATTCCGATGTAATTTCTGTGATTCATCGACAATAAGAAGGTCAGAGGGATACAGTAAACCTGAAATGAAGCACCATAATCTATAACTAGTGTCACAGGAATGGTTCAAAACATAGACAGTAAGAAGAGTCAGTTTTCTTGTACTGAAGTCTGCCTTGTGCCTTTTCTATTTAATTCCGATGCAATTTCTATGTTTCATCGTCTGTACGAATGTCGAAGGGATACAGTAAACCTGAAGTGAAGCATCGGAATCTATAACTAGTGTCACAGGAATGGTTCAAAACATTGACAGTAAGAAGAGTCAGTTATCTTGTACTTAAGTCGGCATTGTGCCTTTTGTATTTAATTCCGAAGCAATTTCTGTGTTTCATCGTCAATAAGCAGGTCACAGGGATACACTAAACCTGAAGTAAAGCATCGGAATCTATAACGAGTGTCACATGAATGGTTCAAAACATAGACAGTAAGAAGAGTCAGTTTTCTTGTACTTAAGTCGGCATTGTGCCTTTTGTATTTAATTCCGATGCAATTTCGGTGTTTCATCGTCAATACGAAGGTCAGAGGGATACAGTGAACCTGAAGTGATGCATCGGAATCTATAACTAGTGTCACAGGAATGGTTCAAAACATAGACAGTAAGAAGAGTCAGTTTTCTTGTACTTAAGTCGGCATTCTGCATTTTGTATTTAATTCCGATGCAATTTCTGTGTTTCATCGTCAATAAGAAGGTCAGAGGGATACAGTAACCCCAAAGTGAACCATCGGAATCTATCACTAGTGTCACAGGAATGGTTCAAAACATAGACAGTAAGAAGAGTCAGTTTTCTTGTACTTAAGTCGGCACTGTGCAATTTGTATTTAATTCCGATGCAATGTCAGTGTTTCATCATCAATAAGAAGGTCAGAGGGATACAGTAAACCTGAAGTGGAGCATCGGAATCTATAACTAGTGTCACAGGAATGGTTCAAAACATAGACAGTAAGAGGAGTCAGTGTACTTGTACTTAAGTCGGCATTGTGCCTTTTCTATTTAATTCCGATGCAATTTCTATGTTTCATCGTCTATAAGAAGGTCGGAGGGATACAGTAAACCTGAAGTGAAGCATCGGAATCTATAACTAGTGTCACAGGAATGGTTCAAAACATAGACAGTAAGAAGAGTCAGTTTTCTTGTACTTAAGTCGGAATGTGCCTTTTGTATTTAATTCCGATGCAATTACTTTGTTTCATCATCAAAAAGAAGGTCAGAGGGGTACAGTGAACCTGAAGTGAAGCATCGGAATCTATAACTAGTGTCACAGTAATGGTTCAAAGCATAGACAGTAAGAAGAGTCAGTTTTCTTGCACTTAAATCAGCATTGTGCCTTTTATATTTAATTCCGATGTAATTTCTGTGATTCGTCGTCAATAATAAGGTCAGAGGGGTACAGTAAACCTGAAATGAAGCATCAGAATCTATAACTATTGTCACAGGAATGGTTCAAAACATAGACAGTAAGAAGAGTCAGTTTTCTTGTACTTAAGTCGGCCTTGTGCCTTTTTCTACTTAATTCCGATGCTATTTCCATGTTTCATCGTCTATAAGAAGGTCGAAGGGCTACAGTAAACCTGAAGTAAAGCATCGGAATCTATAACTAGTGTCAGAGGAATGGTTCAAAACATTGACAGTAAGAAGAGTCAGTTATCTTGTAGTTAAGTCGGCATTGTGCCTTTTCTATTTAATTCCGAAGCAATTTCTGTGTTTCATCGTCAATAAGAAGGTCAGAGGGATACAGTAAACCTGAAGTAAAGCATCGAAATCAATAACGAGTGTCACATGAATAGTTCAAAACATAGACAGTAAGAAGAGTCAGTTTTCTTGTACTTATGTCGGCATTGTGCCTTTTGTATTTAATTCCGATGCAATTTCGGTATTTCATCGTCAATAAGAAGGTCAGAGGGATACAGTGAACCTGAAGTGGAGCATCGGAATCTTTAACTAGTGTCACAGGAATGGTTCAAAGCATAGACAGTAAGAAGAGTCAGTTTTCTTGTACTTAAGTCGGCATTGTGAATTTTGTATTTAATTCCGATGCAATTTCTGTGTTTCATCGTCAAAAAGAAGGTCAGAGGGATACAGTAAACCTGAAGTGAAGCATCGGAATCCATAACTAGTGTCACATGAATGGTTCAAAACATAGACAGTTAGAAGAGTCAGTTTTCTTGTACTTCAGTCAGCATTGTGCCTTTTGTATTTAATTCCAATGCAATTTCTGTGTTTCATCGTCAATAAGAAGGTCAGAGGGATACAGTAAACTTGAAGTGAAGCATCGGAATCTATAACTAGTGTCACATGAATGGTTCAAAACATAGACAGTAAGAAGAGTCATTTTTCTTGTACTTAAGTCAGCATTGTGCCTTTTGTATTTAATTCCGATGCAATTTCTGTGATCCATCGTCAATAAGGAGGTCAGAGGTATACAGTAAACCTGAAGTGAAGCATCGGAATCTGTAACTAGTGTCACAGGTATGGTTCAAAACATAGACAGTAAGAAGAGTCATTTTTCTTGTAATTAAGTCGGCATTGTGACTTTTGTATTTATTTCCGATGCAATTTCTGTGTTTCATCGTCAATAAGAAGGTCAGAGGGATACAGTAAACCTGAACTGAAGTATCGGAATCGATAACTAGTGTCACAGGAATGGTTCAAAACATAGACATTAAGAAGAGTCAGTTTCCTTGTACTTAGGTCGGCATTGTGCCTTTTCTATTTAATTCCGATGCAATTTCTGTGTTTCATCGTCAATAAGAAGGTCAGAGGGATACAGTGAACCTGAAATGAAGCATCATAATCTATAACTAGTGTCACAGGAATGGTTCAAAACATAGACAGTAAGAAGAGTCAGTTTTCTTGTACTGAAGTCTGCCTTGTGCCTTTTCTATTTAATTCCGATGCAATTTCTATGTTTCATCGTCTGTACGAAGGTCGAAGGGATACAGTAAACCTGAAGTGAAGCATCGGAATCTATAACTAGTGTCACAGGAATGGTTCAAAACATTGACAGTAAGAAGAGTCAGTTATCTTGTACTTAAGTCGGCATTGTGCCTTTTGTATTTAATTCCGAAGCAATTTCTGTGTTTCATCGTCAATAAGCAGGTCAGAGGGATACAGTAAACCTGAAGTAAAGCATCGGAATCTATAACGAGTGTCACATGAATGTTTCAAAACATAGACAGTAAGAAGAGTCAGTTTTCTTGTACTTAAGTCGGCATTGTGCCTTTTGTATTTAATTCCGATGCAATTTCGGTGTTTCATCGTCAATAAGAAGGTCAGAGGGATACAGTGAACCTGAAGTGATGCATCGGAATCTATAACTAGTGTCACAGGAATGGTTCAAAACATAGACAGTAAGAAGAGTCAGTTTTCTTGTACTTAAGTCGGCATTCTGCCTTTTGTATTTAATTCCGATGCAATTTCTGTGTTTCATCGTCAATAAGAAGGTCAGAGGGATACAGTAACCCCAAAGTGAACCATCGGAATCTATCACTAGTGTCACAGGAATGGTTCAAAACATAGACAGTAAGAAGAGTCAGTTTTCTTGTACTTAAGTCGGCACTGTGCAATTTGTATTTAATTCCGATGCAATGTCAGTGTTTCATCATCAATAAGAAGGTCAGAGGGATACAGTAAACCTCAAGTGGAGCATCGGAATCTATAACTAGTGTCACAGGAATGGTTCAAAACATAGACAGTAAGAGGAGTCAGTGTACTTGTACTTAAGTCGGCATTGTGCCTTTTCTATTTAATTCCGATGCAATTTCTATGTTTCATCGTCTATAAGAAGGTCGGAGGGATACAGTAAACCTGAAGTGAAGCATCGGAATCTATAACTAGTGTCACAGGAATGGTTCAAAACATAGACAGTAAGAAAAGTCAGTTTTCTTGTACTTAAGTCGGAATTGTGCCTTTTGTATTTAATTCCGATGCAATTACTTTGTTTCATCATCAAAAAGAAGGTCAGAGGGGTACAGTGAACCTGAAGTGAAGCATCGGAATCTATAACTAGTGTCACAGTAATGGTTCAAAACATAGACAGTAAGAAGAGTCAGTTTTCTTGCACTTAAATCAGCATTGTGCCTTTTATATTTAATTCCGATGTAATTTCTGTGATTCATCGTCAATAAGAAGGTCAGAGGGATACAGTAAACCTGAAATGAAGCATCAGAATCTATAACTAGTGTCACAGGAATGGTTCAAAACATAGACAGTAAGAAGAGTCAGTTTTCTTGTACTTAAGTCGGCCTTGTGCCTTTTTCTACTTAATTCCGATGCAATTTCCATGTTTCATCGTCTATAAGAAGGTCGAAGGGATACAGTAAACCTGAAGTAAAGCATCGGAATCTATAACTAGTGTCAGAGGAATGGTTCAAAACATTGACAGTAAGAAGAGTCAGTTATCTTGTAGTTAAGTCGGCATTGTGCCTTTTCTATTTAATTCCGAAGCAATTTCTGTGTTTCATCGTCAATAAGAAGGTCAGAGGGATACAGTAAACCTGAAGTAAAGCATCGAAATCAATAACGAGTGTCACATGAATAGTTCAAAACATGGACAGTAAGAAGAGTCAGTTTTCTTGTACTTATGTCGGCATTGTGCCTTTTGTATTCAATTCCGATGCAATTTCGGTGTTTCATCGTCAATAAGAAGGTCAGAGGGATACAGTGAACCTGAAGTGGAGCATCGGAATCTTTAACTAGTGTCACAGGAATGGTTCAAAGCATAGACAGTAACAAGAGTCAGTTTTCTTGTACTTAAGTCGGCATTGGGCCTTTTGTATTTAATTCCGATGCAATTACTGTGTTTCATCGTCAAAACGTAGGTCAGAGGGATACAGTAAACCTGAAGTGAAGCATCGGAATCCATAACTAGTGTCACATGAATGGTTCAAAACATAGACAGTTAGAAGAGTCAGTTTTCTTGTACTTCAGTCAGCATTGTGCCTTTTGTATTTAATTCCAATGCAATTTCTGTGTTTCATCGTCAATAAGAAGGTCAGAGGGATACAGTAAACTTGAAGTGAAGCATCGGAATCTATAACTAGTGTCACATGAATGGTTCAAAACATAGACAGTAAGAAGAGTCATTTTTCTTGTACTTAAGTCAGCATTGTGCCTTTTGCATTTAATTCCGATGCAATTTCTGTGATCCATCGTCAATAAGGAGGTCAGAGGTATACAGTAAACCTGAAGTGAAGCATCGGAATCTGTAACTAGTGTCACAGGTATGGTTCAAAACATAGACAGTAAGAAGAGTCATTTTTCTTGTAATTAAGTCGGCATTGTGACTTTTGTATTTATTTCCGATGCAATTTCTGTGTTTCATCGTCAATAAGAAGGTCAGAGGGATACAGTAAACCTCAAGTGAAGTATCGGAATCAATAACTAGTGTCACAGGAATGGTTCAAAACATAGACATTAAGAAGAGTCAGTTTCCTTGTACTTAGGTCGGCATTGTGCCTTTTCTATTTAATTCCGATGCAATTTCTGTGTTTCATCGTCAATAGAAAGGTCAGAGGGATACAGTAAACCTGAAGTGAAGCATCGGATTCTATAACTAGTTTAACAGGAATGGTTCAAACCACAGTCAGTAAGAAGGGTCAGTTATCTCGTACTTAAGACGGCATTGTGCCTTTTGTATTTAATTCCGAAGCAATTTCTGTGTTTCATCGTCACTAAGAAGGTCAGAGGGATACAGTAAACCTGATGTAAAGCAACGGAATCTATAACGAGTGTTACATGAAATGTTCACAACATAGACAGTAAGAAGAGACAGTTTTCTTGTACTTAAGTCGGCAAAGTCGGCATTGTGCCTTTTGTATTTAATTCCGATGCAATTTCTGTGTGTCATCGTCAATAAGAAGGTCAGAGGGATACAGTAAACCTGACGTGAAGCATCGGAATCTATAACTAGTGTCCCAGGAATGGTTCAAAACATAGACAGTAACAAGAGTCAGTTTTCTTGTACTTAAGTCGGCATTGTGCCTTTTGTATTTAATTCCGATAGAATTTCAGTGTTTCACAGTCAATAAGAAAGTCAGAGGCATACAGTAAACCTGAAGTGAAACATCGGAATCTATTACTAGTGTCACAGGAATGGTTTTAAAACATAGACAGTAAGAAGAGTCAGTTTTTCTTGTACTTAAATCGGCATTGTGCCATTTATATCTAATTCCGATGTAATTTCTGTGTTTCATCGTCAATAAGAAGGTCAGAGGGATACAGTAAACCTGCAGTGAAACATCGGAATCTATAACTTGTGTCACAGGAATGGTTCAAGACATAGACAATAAGCAGAGTCAGTTTTCTTGTACTTAAGTCGGTATTGTGGCCTTTTGTATTTAATTCCGATGCAATTTCTATGTTTCATCGTCTATTAGAAGGTCGGAGGGATACAGTAAACCTGAGTGAAGCATCGGAATCTATATGTAGTGTCACAGGAATGGTTCAAAGCATTGACAGTAAGAAGAGTCAGTTATCTTGTACTTAAGTCGGCATTGTGCCTTTTGTATTTAATTCCGAAGCAATGTCTGTGTTTTCATCGTCAATAAGAATGTCAGAGGGATACAGCAAACCTGAAGTAAAGCATCGGAATCTATAACGAGTGTCACATAAATGGTTCAAAACATAGACAGTAAGAAGAGTCAGTTTTCTTGTACTTAAGTCGGCGTTGTGCCTTTTGTATTTAATTCCGATGCAATTACGGTGTTTCATCGTCAATAAGAAGGTCAGAGGGATACAGTAACCCTGAAGTGAAGCATCGGTATCTATAACTAGTGTCACAGGAATGTTTCAAAACATAGACAGTAAGAAGAGTCAGTTTTCTTGTACTTAAGTCGGCATTGTGATGTTTGTATTTTAATTCCGATGCAATTTCTGTGTTTCATCGTCAATAAGAAGGTCAGAGGCATACAGTAAAACTGAAGTGAAGCATCGGAATCTATAACAAGTGTCACAGGAATGGTTCAAAACATAGACAGTAATAAGAGTCAGTTTTCTTGTACTTAAGTCGGGCATTGTGCCTTTTGTATTTAATTCCGATGCAATTTCTGTGTTTCATCGTCAATAGGAAGGTCAGAGGGATACAGTAACCCTGAAGTGAAGCATCGGTATCTATAACTAGTGTCACAGGAATGGTTCAAAACATAGACAGTAAGAAGAGTCAGTTTTCTTGTACTTAAGTCGGCATTGTGATGTTTGTATTTAATTCCGATTGCAATTTCTGTGTTTCATCGTCAATAAGAAGGTCAGAGGCATACAGTAAAACTGAAGTGAAGCATCGGAATCTATAACAAGTGTCACAGGAATGGTTCAAAACATAGACAGTAAGAAGAGTCAGTTTTCTGGTACTTAAGTCGGCACTGTGCATTTTTGTATTTAATTTCCGATGCAATTTCAGTGTTTTCATCATCAATAAGAAGGTCAGAGGGATACAGTAAACCTGAAGTGGAGCATCGGAATCTATAACAGGTTGTCACAGGAATGGTTCAAAACATAGACAGTAAGAAGAGTCAGTTTTCTTGTACTTAAGTCGGCACTGTGCATTTTGTATTTAATTCCGATGCAATTTCAGTGTTTCATCATCAATAAGAAGGTCAGAGGGATACAGTAAACCTGAAGTGGAGCATCGGAATCTATAACTAGTGTCACAGGAATGGTTCAATACATAGACAGTAAGAAGAGTCAGTTTACTTGTACTTAAGTCGGCATTGTGCCTTTTCTATTTAATTCCGATGCCTATGTCCTATGTTTCATCGTCTATAAGAAGGTCGGAGGGATACAGTAAACCTGAAGTGAAGCATCGGAATCTATAACTAGTGTCACAGGAATGGTTCAAAAACATAGACAGTAAGAAGAGTCAGTTTTCTTGTACTGAAGTCGGCCTTGTGCCTTTTCTATTTAATTCCGATGCAATTTCTATGTTTCATCGTCTATTAGAAGGATCGGAGGGATACAGTAAACCTGAAGTGAAAGCATCGGAATCTATAAGTAGTGTCACAGGAATGGTTTCAAAGCATTGACAGTAAGAGAGAGTCAGTTATCTTGTACTTAAGTCGGCATTGTGCCTTTTGTATTTAATTCCGAAGCAATGTCTGTGTTTCATCGTCAATAAGAATGTCAGAGGGATACAGCAAACCTGAAGTAAAGCATCGGAATCTATAACGAGTGTCACATAAATGGTTCAAAACATAGACAGTAAGAAGAGTCAGTTTTCTTGTACTTAAGTCGGCGTTGTGCCTTTTGTATTTAATTCCGATGCAATTTCGGTATTTCATCGTCAATAAGAAGGTCAGAGGGATACAGTGAACCTGAAGTGAAGCTTCGGAATCTATAACTAGTGTCACAGGAATGGTTCAAAACATAGACAGTAAGAAGAGTCAGTTTTCTTGTACTTAAGTCGGCATTGTGCCTTTTGTATTTAATTCCGATGCAATTTCTGTGTTTCATCGTCAATAGGAAGGTCAGAGGGATACAGTAACCCTGAAGTGAAGCATCGGTATCTATAACTAGTGTCACAGGAATGGTTTCAAAACATAGACAGTAAGAAGAGTCAGTTTTCTTGTACTTAATTCGGCATTGTGCCCTTTGTATTTAATTCCGATGCAATTTCTGTGTTTCATCGTCAAAAAGATGGTCAGAGGGATACAGTAAACCTGAAGTGAAGCATCGGAATCCATAACTAGTGTCACATGAATGGTTCAAAACATAGACAGTAAGAAGATTCAGTTTTCTTGTCCTTAAGTCAGCATTGTGCCTTTTGTATTTGATTCCAATGCAATTTTCTGTGTTTCATCGTCAATAAGAAGGTCAGAGGGATACAGTTAACCTGAAGTGAAGCATCGGAATCTATAACTAGTGTCACAGAAATGGTTCAATACATAGACCAATAAGCAGAGTCAGTTTTCTTGTACTTAAGTCGGTTATTGTGCCTTTTGTATTTAATTCCGAAGTAAATTCTGTGTTTCGTCGTCACTAAGAAGGTCAGAGGGCACTACAGTAAACCTGAAGTGGAGCATCGGAATCTATAACTGGTGTCACAGGACATGGTTCAAAACGTAGACAATAAGAGGAGTCAGTTTTCTTGTTAACTTAAATCGGAATTGTGCCTTTTGTATTTAATTCCGATGCAATTTCTGTGCTTCATCGTGAAAAAGAAGGTCAGCGGGATACAGTGAACCTGAAGTGAAGGATCGGAATCTATAACTAGTGTCACAGTAATGGTTCAAAACATAGACAGTAAGAAGAGTCAGTTTTTCTTGTACTTAAATCGGCATTGTGCCTTTTATATCTAATTCCGATGTAATTTCTGTGTTTCATCGTCAATAAGAAGGTCAGAGGGATAAAGTAAACCTGAAGTGAAGCATCGGAATCTATAACTAGTGTCACAGGAATGGTTTCAAAACATAGACAGTAAGAAGAGTCAGTTTTCTTGTACTGAAGTCGGCCTTGTGCCTTTTGTATTTAATTCCGATGCAATTTCTGTGTTTCATCGTCAATAAGAAGGTCAGAGGGATACAGTAAACTTGAAGTGAAGCATCGGAATCTATAACTAGTGTCACATGAATGGTTCAAAACATAGACAGTAAGAAGAGTCATTTTTCTTGTACTTAAGTCAGCATTGTGCCTTTTGTATTTAATTCCGATGCAATTTCTGTGATTCATCGTCAATAAGAAGGTCAGAGGTATACAGTAAACCTGAAGTGAAGCATCGGAATCTGTAACTAGTGTCACAGGTATGGTTCAAAACACAGACAGTAAGAAGAGTCGATTTTCTTGTAATGAAGTCGGCATTGTGCCCTTTGTATTTATTTCCGATGCAATATCTGTTTTTCACCGCCAATAAGAAGGTCAGAGGTATACAGTAAACCTAAAGTGAAGCATCGGAATCTATAACTTGTGTCACAGGAATGGATCAAGACATAGACAGTAAGAAGAGTCAGTTTCCTTGTACTTAAGTCGGCATTGTGACTTTTCTATTTAATTCCGATGTAATTTCTATGTTTCATCGTCAATAAGGAGGTCAGAGGGATACAGTAAACCTGAAGTGAAGCATCAGAATCTATAACTAGTGTCACAGGAATGGTTCAAAACATAGACATTAAGAAGAGTCAGTTTTCTTGTACTTAAGTCGGCATTGTGATGTTTGTATTTAATTCCGATGCAATTTCTGTGTTTCATCGACTATAAGAAGGTCAGAGGCATACAGTAAAACTGAAGTGAAGCATCGGAATCTACAACAAGTGTCACAGGAATGGTTCAAAACATAGACAGTAAGAAGAGTCAGTTTTCTTGTATTTAAGTCGGCACTGTGCATTTTGTATTTAATTCCGATGCAATTTCAGTGTTTCATCATCAATAAGAAGATCAGAGGGATACAGTAAACCTGAAGTGGAGCATCGGAATCTATAACTAGTGTCACAGGAATGGTTCAAAACATAGACAGTAAGAGGACTCAGTTTACATGTACTTAAGCCGGCATTGTGCCTTTTCTATTTAATTCCGATCCAATTTCTATGTTTCATCGTCTATAAAAGGTCGGAGGGATACAGTAAACCTGAAGTGAAGCATCGGAATCTGTAACTAGTGTCACAGATATGGTTCAAAACATAGACAGTAACAAGAGTCATTTTTCTTGTAATTAAGTCGGCATTGTGCATTTTGTATTTATTTCTGATGCAATATCTGTTTTTCATCGTCAAGAAGATGCTCAGCGGGATACAGTCAACCTAAAGTGAAGCATCGGAATCTATAACTTGTGTCACAGGAATGGTTCAAGTCATAGACAGTAAGAAGAGTCAGTTTTCTTGTACTTAAGTCGGCATTGTGACCTTTCTATTTAAATCCGATGCACTTTCTGTGTTTCATCGTCAATAAGAAGGTCAGAGGGATACAGTAAACCTGAAGTGAAGCATCGGAATCTATGACTAGTATCACAGCAATGGTTCAAACATAGACAGTAAGAGGAGTCAGTTTTCTTGTACTTAAGTCGGCATTGTGCCTTTTGTATTTAATTCTGATGCAATTTCTGTGTTTCATCGTCAATAAGAAGGTCAGAGGGATACAGTAAACCTGAAGTGAAGCATAGGATTCTATAACTAGTGTCACAGGAATGGTTCAAATCTTACACAGTAAGAAGAGTCAGTTATCTTGTACTTAAGTCGGCATTGTGCCTATTGTATTTAATTCCGATGCAATTTCTGTGTTTCATCGTCAATAAGAACTTCAGAAGGATACAGTAAACCTGAAGTGAAGCATCGGAATCTATAACTAGTGTCACAGGAATGGTTCAAAACATAGACAGTAAGAAGAGTCAATTTTCTTGTACTTAAGTCGGCATTGTGCATTTTGTATTTAATTCCGTTGCAAATTGTGTGTTTCATCGTCAATACGAAGGTCAGAGGGATACAGTAAAGCTGAAGTGAAGCATCGGAATGTATAACTAGTGTAACAGGAATGGTTCAAACATAGACAGTTAGAAGAGTTAGTTTTCTTGCACTTAAGTCGGCATTGTGACTTTTCTATTTAATTCCGATGCAATTTCTGTGTTTCATCGTCAATACGACGGTCGGAGGGATACAGTAAACCGGAAGTGAAGCATCGGAATCAATAACTAGTGTCACAGGAATGGTTCAAATCATAGACATTAAGAAGAGTCAGTTTTCTTGTACTTAGGTCGGCATTGTGCCTTTTCTCTTTAATTCCGATGCTATTTCTGCGTTTCATCGTCAATAGGAAGGTCAGAGGGATACAGTAAACCTGAAGTGAAGCATCGGAATCTATAACTAGTGTAACAGGATTGGTTCAAACCACAGACAGTAAGAAGGGTCAGTTATCTCGTACTTAAGACGGCATTGTGCCCTCTGTATTTAATTCCGAAGCAATTTCCGTGTTTCATCGTCAATAAGAAGGTCAGAGGGATACAGTAAACCTGAAGTAAAGCAACGGAATCTATAACGAGTGTCACATGAATTGTTCACAACATAGACAGTAAGAAGAGACAGTTTTCTTGTACTTAAGTCGGCATTGTGCCTTTTGTATTTAAATCCGATGCAATTTCTGTGTTTCATCGTCAATAACAAGGTCAGAGGGATACAGTAAACCTGACGTGAAGCATCGGAATCTATAACTAGTGTCCCAGGAATGGTTCAAAACATAGACAGTAACAAGAGTCAGTTTTCTTGTACTTAAGTCGGCATTGTGCCTTTTGTATTTAATTCCGATGCAATTTCAGTGTTTCACTGTCAATAAGAAAGTCAGAGGCATACAGTAAACCTGAAGTGAAACATCGGAATCTATTACTAGTGTCACAGGAATGGTTCAAAACACAGACAGTAAGAAGAGTCAGTTTTCTTGTACTTAAATCGGCATTGTGCCTTTTATATCTAATTCCGATGTAATTTCTGTGTTTCATCGTCAGTTTTCTTGTACTTAAGTCGGCATTGTGCCTTTTGTATTTAATTCCGATACAATTTCAGTGTTTCACAGTCAATAAGAAAGTCAGAGGCGTACAGTAAACCTGAAGTGAAACATCGGAATCTATTACTAGTGTCACAGGAATGGTTCAAATCATAGACAGTAAGAAGAGTCAGTTTTCTTGTACTTAAATCGGCATTGTGCCTTTTATATCTAATTCCGATGTAATTTCTGTGTTTCATCGTCAATAAGAAGGTCAGAGGGATACAGTAAACCTGAAGTGAAGCATCGGAATCAATAACTAGTGTCACAGGTATGGTTCAAATCATAGACAGTAAGAAGAGTCATTTTTCTTGTAATTAAGTCGGCATTGTGCCCTTTGTATTTATTTCCGATGCAATATCTAATTTTCATCGCCAATAGGAATGTCAGAGGGATACAGTAACCGTAAATTGAAGCATCGGAAACTATAACTTGTGTCAGAGGAATGGTTCAAGGCATAGACACTAAAAAGAGTCAGTTTTCTTGTACTTAAGTCGGCATTGTGATGTTTGTATTTAATTCCGATGCAATTTCTGTGTTTCATCGTCAATACGAAGGTCAGAGGCATACAGTAAAACTGAAGTGAAGCATCGGAATCTATAACAAGTGTCACAGGAATGGTTCAAAACATAGACAGTAAGAAGAGTCAGTTTTCTTGTACTTAAGTCGGCACTGTGCATTTTGTATTTAATTCCGATGCAATTTCAGTGTTTCATCATCAATAAGAAGGTCAGAGGGATACAGTAAACCTGTAGTGGAGCATCGGAATCTATAACTAGTGTCACAGTAATGGTTCAAATCATAGACAGTAAGAAGAGTCAGTTTTCTTGTACTTAAATCGGCATTGTGCCTTTTGTATTTAATTCCGATGCAATTTCTGTGTTTCATCGTCAATAAGAAGGTCAGAGGGATACAGTGACCCAGAAGTGTACCATCGGAATCTATAACTAGTGTCACAGGAAAGGTTCAAAACATAGACAGTAAGAAGAGTCAGTTTCCTTGTACTTAAGTCGGCATTGTGCCTTTTGTATTTAATTCCGATGCAATTTCTGTGTTTCATCGTCAAAAAGAAGGTCAGAGGGATACAGTAAACCTGAAGTGAAGCATCGGAATCCATAACTAGAGTCACATGAATGGTTCAAAACATAGACAGTAAGAAGAGTCAGTTTTCTTGTACTTAAGTCAGCATTGTGCCTTTTGTATTTAATTCCAATGCAATTTCTGTGTTTCATCGTCAATAAGAAGGTCAGCGGGATACAGTAAACTTGAAGTGAAGCATCGGAATCTATAACTAGTGTCACAGGAATGGTTCAAAACATAGACAGTAAGAAGAGTCATTTTTCTTGTACTTAAGTCAGCATTGTGCCTTTTGTATTTAATTCCGATGCAATTTCTGTGATTCATCGTCAATAAGGAGGTCAGAGGTATACAGTAAACCTGAAGTGAAGCATTGGAATCTGTAATTATAGTCACAGGTATGGTTCAAAACATAGACAGTAAGAAGAGTCATTTTTCTTGTAATTAAGTCGGCATTGTGCCTTTTTGTATTTATTTCCGATGCAATATCTGTTTTTCATCGTCAAGAAGATGGTCAGAGGGATACAGTAAACCTAAAGTGAAGCATCGGAATCTATAACTTGTGTCACAGGAATGGTTCAAGACATAGACATTAAGAAGAGTCAGTTTTCTTGTACTTAAGTCGGCATTGTGACTTTTCTATTTAATTCCGATGCAATTTCTGTGTTTCATCGTCAATAAGAAGGTCAGAGGGATACAGTAAACCTGAAGTGAAGCATCGGAATCTATAACTAGTGTCACAGGAATGGTTCAAAACATAGTAAGAAGAGTCAATTTTCTTGTACTTAAGTCGGCATTGTGCATTTTGTATTTAATTCCGTTGCAAATTGCGTGTTTCATCGTCAATAAGAAGGTCAGAGGGATACAGTAAACCAGAAGTGATGCATCGGAATCTATAACTAGTGTAACAGGAATGGTTCAAACATAGACATTTAGAAGAGTTAGTTTTCTTTTACTTAAGTCGGCATTGTGACTTTTCTATTTAATTCCGATGCAATTTCTGTGTTTCATCGTCAATAAGAAGGTCAGAGGGATACAGTAAACCTGAAGTAAAGCAACGGAATCTATAACGAGTGTCACATGAATTGTTCACAACATAGACAGTAAGAAGAGACAGTTTTCTTGTACTTAAGTCGGCATTGTGCCTTTGGTATTTAAATCCGATGCAATTTCTGTGTTTCATCGTCAATAAGAAGGTCAGAGGTATACAGTAAACCTGACGTGAAGCATCGGAATCTATAACTAGTGTCCCAGGAATGGTTCAAAACATAGACAGTAACAAGAGTCAGTTTTCTTGTACTTAAGTCGGCATTGTGCCTTTTGTATTTAATTCCGATGCAATTTCAGTGTTTCACTGTCAATAAGAAAGTCAGAGGCATACAGTAAACCTGAAGTGAAACATCGGAATCTATTACTAGTGTCACAGGAATGGTTCAAAACACAGACAGTAAGAAGAGTCAGTTTTCTTGTACTTAAATCGGCATTGTGCCTTTTATATCTAATTCCGATGTAATTTCTGTGTTTCATCGTCAGTTTTCTTGTACTTAAATCGGCATTGTGCCTTTTGTATTTAATTCCGATACAATTTCAGTGTTTCACAGTCAATAAGAAAGTCAGAGGCATACAGTAAACCTGAAGTGAAACATCGGAATCTATTACTAGTGTCACAGGAATGGTTCAAATCATAGACAGTAAGAAGAGTCAGTTTTCTTGTACTTAAATCGGCATTGTGCCTTTTATATCTAATTCCGATGTAATTTCTGTGTTTCATCGTCAATAAGAAGGTCAGAGGGATACAGTAAACCTGAAGTGAAGCATCGGAATCAATAACTAGTGTCACAGGTATGGTTCAAATCATAGACAGTAAGAAGAGTCATTTTTCTTGTAATTAAGTCGGCATTGTGCCCTTTGTATTTATTTCCGATGCAATATCTGATTTTCATCGCCAATAGGAAGGTCAGAGGGATACAGTAACCCTAAATTGAAGCATCGGAAACTATAACTTGTGTCAGAGGAATGGTTCAAGGCATAGACACTAAAAAAAGTCAGTTTTCTTATACTTAAGTCGGCATTGTGATGTTTGTATTTAATTCCGATGCAATTTCTGTGTTTCATCGTCAATACGAAGGTCAGAGGCATACAGTAAAACTGAAGTGAAGCATCGGAATCTATAACAAGTGTCACAGGAATGGTTCAAAACATAGACAGTAAGAAGAGTCAGTTTTCTTGTACTTAAGTCGGCACTGTGCATTTTGTATTTAATTCCGATGCAATTTCAGTGTTTCATCATCAATAAGAAGGTCAGAGGGATACAGTAAACCTGAAGTGGAGCATCGGAATCTATAACTAGTGTCACAGGAATGGTTCAAAACATAGACAGTAAGAAGAGTCAGTTTACTTGTACTTTAGTCGGCATTGTGCCCTTTCTATTTAATTCCGATGCAATTTCTATGTTTCATCGTCTATAAGAAGATCGGAGGGATACAGCAAACCTGAAGTGAAGCATCGGAATCTATAACTAGTGTCACAGGAATGGTTCAAATCATAGACAGTAAGAAGAGTCAGTTTTCTTGTACTTAAGTCGGAATTGTGTCTTTTGTATTTAATTCCGATGCAATTTCTGTGTTTCATCGTCAAAAAGAAGGTCAGAGGGATACAGTAAACTTGAAGTGAAGCATCGGAATCTATAACTAGTGTCACAGGAATGGTTCAAAACATAGACAGTAAGAAGAGTCATTTTTCTTGTACTTAAGTCAGCATTGTGCCTTTTGTAATTAATTCCGATGCAATTTCTGTGATTCATCGTCAATAAGGAGGTCAGAGGTATACAGTAAACCTGAAGTGAAGCATTGGAATCTGTAATTATAGTCACAGGTATGGTTCAAAACATAGACAGTAAGAAGAGTCATTTTTCTTGTAATTAAGTCGGCATTGTGCCTTTTGTATTTATTTCCGATGCAATATCTGTTTTTCATCGTCAAGAAGATGGTCAGAGGGATACAGTAAACCTAAAGTGAAGCATCGGAATCTATAACTTGTGTCACAGGAATGGTTCAAGACATAGACATTAAGAAGAGTCAGTTTTCTTGTACTTAAGTCGGCATTGTGACTTTTCTATTTAATTCCGATGCAATTTCTGTGTTTCATCGTCAATAAGAAGGTCAGAGGGATACAGTAAACCTGAAGTGAAGCATCGGAATCTATAACTAGTGTCACAGGAATGGTTCAAAACATAGACAGTGAGAAGAGTCAATTTTCTTGTACTTAAGTCGGCATTGTGCATTTTGTATTTAATTCCGTTGCAAATTGCGTGTTTCATCGTCAATAAGAAGGTCAGAGGGATACAGTAAACCAGAAGTGAAGCATCGGAATCTATAACTAGTGTAACAGGAATGGTTCAAACATAGACATTTAGAAGAGTTAGTTTTCTTTTACTTAAGTCGGCATTGTGACTTTTCTATTTAATTCCGATGCAATTTCTGTGTTTCATCGTCAATAAGAAGGCCGGAAGGATACAGTAACCCTGAAGTGAAGCATCGGAATCAATAACTAGTGTCACAGGAATGGTTCAAAACATAGACATTAAGAAGAGTCAGTTTTCTTGTTCTTAAGTCGGCATTGTGCCTTTTGTATTTAATTCCGATGCAATTTCTGTGTTTCATCGTCAATAAGAAGGTCAGAGGGATACAGTAACCCTGAAGTGAACCATCGGAATCTATAACTAGTGTCACCGGAAAGGTTCAAAACATAGACAGTAAGAAGAGTCAGTTTTCTTGTACTTAAGTCGGCATTGTGCCTTTTGTATTTAATTCCGATGCAATTTCTGTGATTCATCGTCAATAAGGAGGTCAGAGGTATACAGTAAACCTGAAGTGAAGCATCGGAATCTGTAACTAGTGTCACAGGTATGGTTCAAAACATAGACAGTAAGAAGAGTCATTTTTCTTGTAATTAAGTCGGCATTGTGCTGTTTGTATTTATTTCCGATGCAATATCTGTTTTTCATCGTCAAGAAGATGGTCAGAGGGATACAGTAAACCTGAAGTGAAGCATCGGAATCTATGACTAGTGTCACAGGAATGGTTCAAACATAGACAGTAAGAAGAGTCAGTTTTCTTGTATTTAAGTCGGCATTGTGCCTTTTGTATTTAATTCTGATGCAATTTCTGTGTTTCATCGTCAATAAGAAGGTCAGAGGGATACAGTAAACCTGAAGTGAAGCATAGGATTCAATAACTAGTGTCACAGGAATGGTTCAAAACTTACACAGTAAGAAGAGTCAGTTATCTTGTACTTAAGTCGGCATTGTGCCTATTGTATTTAATTCCGATGCAATTTCTGTGTTTCATCGTCAATAAGAACTTCAGAAGGATACAGTAAACCTGAAGTGAAGCATCGGAATCTATAACTAGTGTCACAGGAATGGTTCAAAGCATAGACAGTAAGAAGAGTCAATTTTCTTGTACTTAAATCGGCATTGTGCATTTTGTATTTAATTCCGTTGCAAATTGTGTGTTTCATCGTCAATACGAAGGTCAGAGGGATACAGTAAACCTGAAGTGAAGCATCGGAACCTATAACTAGTGTAACAGGAACGGTTCAAACATAGACAGTTAGAAGAGTTAGTTTTCTTTTACTTAAGTCGGCTTTGTGACTTTTGTATTTAATTCCGAAGCAATTTCTGTGTTTCATCGTCAATAAGATGGTCAGAGGGATACAGTAAACCTGAAGTAAAGCAACGGAATCTATAACGAGTGTCACATGAATTGTTCACAACATAGACAGTAAGAAGAGACAGTTTTCTTGTACTTAAGTCGGCATTGTGCCTTTTGTATTTAATTCCGATGCAATTTCTGTGTTTCATCGTCAATAAGAAGGTCAGAGGGATACAGCAAACCTGACGTGAAGCATCGGAATCTATAACTAGTGTCCCAGGAATGGTTCAAAACATAGACAGTAACAAGAGTCTGTTTTCTTGTACTTAAGTCGGCATTGTGCCTTTTGTATTTAATTCCGATACAATTTCAGTGTTTCACAGTCAATAAGAAAGTCAGAGGCATACAGTAAACCTGAAGTGAAACATCGGAATCTATTACTAGTGTCACAGGAATGGTTCAAAACATAGACAGTAAGAAGAGTCAGTTTTCTTGTACTTAAATCGGCATTGTGCCTTTTATATCTAATTCCGATGTAATTTCTGTGTTTCATCGTCAATAAGAAGGTCAGAGGGATACAGTAAACCTGAAGTGAAGCATCGGAATCAATAACTAGTGTCACAGGTATGGTTCAAAACATAGACAGTAAGAAGAGTCATTTTTCTTGTAATTAAGTCGGCATTGTGCCCTTTGTATTTATTTCCGATGCAATATCTGATTTTCATCGCCAATAAGAAGGTCAGAGGGATACAGTAAACCTAAAGTGAAGCATCGGAATCTATGACTTGTGTCACAGGAATGGTTCAAGGCATAGACAGTAAAAAGAGTCAGTTTTCTTGTACTTAAGTCGGCATTGTGACGTTTGTATTTAATTCCGATGCAATTTCTTTGTTTCATCGTCAATAAGAAGGTCAGAGGCATACAGTAAAACTGAAGTGAAGCATCGGAATCTATAACTAGTGTCACAGGAATGGTTCAAAACATAGACAGTAAGAAGAGTCAGTTTCCTTGTACTTAAGTCGGAATTGTGCCTTTTGTATTTAATTCCGATGCAATTACTGTGTTTCATCGTCAAAAAGAAGGCCAGAGGGATACAGTGAACCTGAAGTGAAGCATCGGAATCTATAACTAGTGTCACAGTAATGGTTCAAATCATAGACAGTAAGAAGAGTCAGTTTTCTTGTACTTAAATCGGCATTGTGCCTTTTATATTTAATTCCGATGTAATTTCTGTGATTCATCGCCAATAAGAAGGTCAGAGGGATACAGTAAACCTGAAATGAAGCATCGGAATCTATAACTAGTGTCACAGGAATGGTTCAAAACATAGACAGTAAGAAGAGTCAGTTTTCTTGTACTGAAGTCGGCCTTGTGCCTTTTCTATTTAATTGCGATGCAATTTCTATGTTTCATCGTCTATAAGAAGATCGAAGGGATACAGTAAACCTGAAGTGAAGCATCGGAATCTATAACTAGTGTCACAGGAATGGTTCAAAACATAGACAGTAAGAAGAATCAATTTTCTTGTACTTAAGTCGGCATTGTGCATTTTGTATTTAATTCCGTTGCAAATTGTGTGCTTCATCGTCAATACGAAGGTCAGAGGGATACAGTAAACCTGAAGTGAAGCATCGGAATCTATAACTAGTGTAACAGGAATGGTTCAAACATAGACAGTTAGAAGAGTTAGTTTTCTTTTACTTAAGTCGGCATTGTGACTTTTCTATTTAATTCCGACGCAATTTCTGTGTTTCATCGACAATAAGAAGGCTGGAAGGATACAGTAAACCTGAAGTGAAGCATCGGAATCAATAACTAGTGTCACAGGAATGGTTCAAAACATAGACATTAAGAAGAGTCAGTCTTCTTGAACTTAAGTCGTCTTTGTGCCTTTTGTATTTAATTCCGATGCAGTTTCCGTGTTTCATCGTCAATAAGAAAGTCAGAGGGATACAGTAAAACTGACGTGAAGCATCGGAATCTATAACTAGTGTCACAGGAATATTTCAAAACATAGACAGTAAGAAGAGTCAGTTTTCTTGTACTTAAATCGGCATTGTGCCTTTTATATCTAATTCCGATGTAATTTCTGTGTTTCATCGTCAATAAGAAGGTCAGAGGGATACAGTAAACCTGAAGTGAAGCATCGGAATCAATAACTAGTGTCACAGGTATGGTTCAAAACATAGACAGTAAGAAGAGTCATTTTTCTTGTAATTAAGTCGGCATTGTGCCCTTTGCATTTATTTCCGATGCAATATCTGATTTTCATCGCCAATAAGAAGGTCAGAGGGATACAGTAAACCTAAAGTGAAGCATCGGAATCTATGACTTGTGTCACAGGAATGGTTCAAGGCATAGACAGTAAAAAGAGTCAGTTTTCTTGTACTTAAGTCGGCATTGTGACGTTTGTATTTAATTCCGATGCAATTTCTTTGTTTCATCGTCAATAAGAAGGTCAGAGGCATACAGTAAAACTGAAGTGAAGCATCGGAATCTATAACAAGTGTCACAGGAATGGTTCAAAACATAGACAGTAAGAAGAGTCAGTTTTCTTGTACTTAAGTCGGCACTGTGCATTTTGTATTTAATTCCGATGCAATTTCAGTGTTTCATCATCAATAAGAAGGTCAGAGGGATACAGTAAACCTGAAGTGGAGCATCGGAATCTATAACTAGTGTCACAGGAATGGTTCAAAACATAGACAGTAAGAAGAGTCAGTTTACTTGTACTTTAGTCGGCATTGTGCCCTTTCTATTTAATTCCGATGCAATTTCTATGTTTCATCGTCTATAAGAAGATCGGAGGGATACAGTAAACCTGAAGTGAAGCATCGGAATCTATAACTAGTGTCACAGGAATGGTTCAAAACATAGACAGTAAGAAGAGTCAGTTTTCTTGTACTTAAGTCGGAATTGTGCCTTTTGTATTTAATTCCGATGCAATTACTGTGTTTCATCGTCAAAAAGAAGGTCAGAGGGATACAGTGAACCTGAGGTGAAGCATCGGAATCTATAACTAGTGTCACAGTAATGGTTCAAATCATAGACAGTAAGAAGAGTCAGTTTTCTTGTACTTAAATCGGCATTGTGCCTTTTATATTTAATTCCGATGTAATTTCTGTGATTCATCGCCAATAAGAAGGTCAGAGGGATACAGTAAACCTGAAATGAAGCATCGGAATCTATAACTAGTGTCACAGGAATGGTTCAAAACATAGACAGTAAGAAGAGTCAGTTTTCTTGTACTGAAGTCGGCCTTGTGCCTTTTCTATTTAATTGCGATGCAATTTCTATGTTTCATCGTCTATAAGAAGATCGAAGGGATACAGTAAACCTGAAGTGAAGCATCGGAATCTATAACTAGTGTCACAGGAATGGTTCAAAACATAGACAGTAAGAAGAGTCAATTTTCTTGTACTTAAGTCGGCATTGTGCATTTTGTATTTAATTCCGTTGCAAATTGTGTGCTTCATCGTCAAAACGAAGGTCAGAGGGATACAGTAAACCTGAAGTGAAGCATCGGAATCTATAACTAGTGTAACAGGAATGGTTCAAACATAGTTAGAAGAGTTAGTTTTCTTTTACTTAAGTCGGCATTGTGACTTTTCTATTTAATTCCGATGCATTTTCTGTGTTTCATCGTCAATAAGAAGGTCGGAAGGATACAGTAAACCTGAAGTGAAGCATCGGAATCAATAACTAGTGTCACAGGAATGGTTCAAAACATAGAGATTAAGAAGAGTAAGTTTTCTTGTACTTAAGTCGGCATTGTGCCTTTTGTATTTAATTCCGATGCAATTTCTGTGTTTCATCGTCAATAAGAAGGTCAGAGGGATACAGTAACCCTGAAGTGAACCATCGGAATCTATAACTAGTCTCACAGGAAAGGTTCAAAACATAGACAGTAAGAAGAGTCAGTTTTCTTGTACTTAAGTCGGCATTGTGCCTTTTGTATTTAATTCCGATGCAATTTCTGTGTTTCATCGTCAAAAAGAAGGTCAGAGGAATACAGTAAACCTGAAGTGAAGCATCGGAATCCATAACTAGTGTCACATGTATGGTTCAAAACATAGACAGTAAGAAGAGTCAGTTTTCTTGTACTTAAGTCAGCATTGTGCCTTTTGTATTTAATTCCAATGCAATTTCTGTGTTTCATCGTCAATAAGAAGGTCAGAGGGATACAGTAAACTTGAAGTGAAGCATCGGAATCTATAACTAGTTTCACAGGAATGGTTCAAAACATAGACAGTAAGAAGAGTCATTTTTCTTGTACTTAAGTCAGCATTGTGCCTTTTGTATTTAATTCCGATGCAATTTCTGTGATTCATCGTCAGTAAGGAGGTCAGAGAAATGCGGTAAACCTGAAGTGAAGCATCGGAATCTGTAACTAGTGTCACAGGTATGGTTCAAAACATAGACAGTAAGAAGAGTCATTTTTCTTGTAATTAAGTCGGCATTGTGCCTTTTGTATTTATTTCCGCAGCAATATCTGTTTTTCATCGTCAAGAAGATGGTCAGAGGCATACAGTAAACCTAAAGTGAAGCATCGGAATCTATAACTAGTGTCACAGGAATGGTTCAAAACATAGACAGTAAGAAGAGTCAGTTTTCTTGTACTGAAGTCGGCCTTGTGCCTTTTGTATTTAATTCTGAAGCAATTTCTGTGTTTCATCGTCAATAAGAAGGTCAGAGGGATACAGTAAACTTGAAGTGAAGCATCGGAATCTATAACTAGTGTCACATGAATGGTTCAAAACATAGACAGTAAGAAGAGTCATTTTTCTTGTACTGAAGTCAGCATTGTGCCTTTTGTATTTAATTCCGATGCAATTTCTGTGATTCATCGTCAATAAGAAGGTCAGAGGTATACAGTAAACCTGAAGTGAAGCATCGGAATCTGTAACTAGTGTCACAGGTATGGTTCAAAACATAGACAGTAAGAAGAGTCGATTTTCTTGTAATTAAGTCGGCATTGTGACCTTTGTATTTATTTCCGAAGCAATATCTGTTTTTCACCGCCAATAAGAAGGTCAGAGGGATACAGTAAACCTAAAGTGAAGCATCGGAATCTATTACTTGTGTCACAGGAATGGTTCAAGACATAGACAGTAAGAAGAGTCAGTTTCCTTGTACTTAAGTCGGCATTGTGACTTTTCTATTTAATTCCGATGTAATTTCTGTGTTTCATCGTCAATAAGAAGGTCAGAGGGATACAGTAAACCTGAAGTGAAGCATCAGAATCTATAACTAGTGTCACAGGAATGGTTCAAAACATAGGCAGTAAGAAGAGTCAGTTTTCTTGTACTTAAGTCGGCATTGTGATGTTTGTATTTAATTCCGATGCAATTTCTGTGTTTCATCGACAATAAGAAGGTCAGAGGCATACAGTAAAACTGAAGTGAAGCATCGGAATCTATAACAAGTGTCACAGGAATGGTTCAAAACATAGACAGTAAGAAGAGTCAGTTTTCTTGTACTTAAGTCGGCACTGTGCATTTTGTATATAATTCCGATGCAATTTCAGTGTTTCATCATCAATAAGAAGGTCAGAGGGATACAGTAAACCTGAAGTGGAGCATCGGAATCTATAACTAGTGTCACAGGAATGGTTCAAAACATAGACAGTAAGAGGAGTCAGTTTACTTGTACTTAAGTCGGCATTGTGCCTTTTCTATTTAATTCCGATCCAATTTCTATGTTTCATCGTCTATAAAAGGTCGGAGGGAAACAGTAAACCTGAAGTGAAGCATCAGAATCTATAACTAGTGTCACAGGAATGGTTCAAAACATAGACAGTAGGAAGAGTCAGTTTTCTCGTACTTAAGTCGGAATTGTGACTTTTGTAATTCATTCCGATGCAATTTCTATGTATCATCGTCTATAAGAAGGTCGAAGGGATACAGTAAACCTGAAGTGAAGCATCGGAATCTATAACTAGTGTCACAGGAATGGTTCAAAATATTGACAGCAAGAAGAGTCAGTTATCTTGTACATAAGTCGGCATTGTGCCTTTTGTATTTAATTCCGAAGCAATTTCTGTGTTTCATCGTCAATAAGAAGGTCAGAGGGATACAGTGAACCTGAAGTAAAGCATCGGAATCTATAACGAGTGTCACATGAATTGTTCAAAACATAGACAGTAAGAAGAATCAGTTTTCTTGTACTTAAGTCGGCATTGTGCCTTTTGTATTTAATTCCGATGCAATTTCGGTATTTCATCGTCAATAAGAAGGTCAGAGGGATACAGTGAACGTGAAGTGAAGCATCGGGATCTATAACTAGTGTCACAGGAATGGTTCAAGGCATAGACAGTAAGAAGAGTCAGTTTTCTTGTACTTAAGTCGGCATTGTGCCTTTTGTATTTAATTCCGATGCAATTTCTGTGTTTCATCGTCAATAAGTAGGTCAGAGGGATACAGTAACCCTGAAGTGAACCATCGGAATCTATCACTAGAGTCACAGGAATGGTTCAAAACATAGACAGTAAGAAGAGTCAGTTTTCTTGTACTTAAGTCGGCATTGTGCTTTTTGTATTTAATTCCGATGCAATTTCTGTGTTTCATGGTCAAAAACAAGGTCAGAGGGATACAGTAAACCTGAAGTGAAGCATCGGAATCCATAACTAGTGTCACATGAATGGTTCAAAACATAGACAATAAGAAGAGTCAGTTTTCTTGTACTTAAGTCAGCATTGTGCCTTTTGTATTTAATTCCAATGCAATTTCTGTGTTTCATCATCAATAGGAAGGTCAGAGGGATACAGTAAACTTGAAGTGAAGCATCGGAATCTATAACTAGTGTCACATGAATGGTTCAAAACATAGACAGTAAGAAGAGTCATTTTTCTTGTACTTAAGTCAGCATTGTGCCTTTTGTATTTAATTCCGATGCAATTTCTGTGATTCATCGTCAATAAGGAGGTCAGAGGTATACAGTAAACCTGAAGTGAAGCATCGGAATCTGTAACTAGTGTCACAGGTATGGTTCAAAGCATAGACAGTAAGAAGAGTCATTTTTCTTGTAATTAAGTCGGCATTGTGACTTTTCTATTTAATTCCGATGCAATTTCTGTGTTTCATCGTCAATAAGAAGATCAGAGGGATACAGTAAACCTGAAGTGAAGCATCGGAATCTCTGACTAGTATCACAGGAATGGTTCAAACATAGTCAGTAAGAAGAGTCAGTTTTCTTTTGCTTAAGTCGGCATTGTGCCTTTTGTATTTAATTCTGATGCAATTTCTGTGTTTCATCGTCAATAAGAAGGTCAGAGGGATACAGTAAACCTGAAGTGAAGCATCGGAATCTATAACTTGTGTCACAGGAATGGTTCAAGACATAGACAGTAAGAAGAGTCAGTTTTCTTGTACTTAAGTCGGCATTGTGACTTTTCTATTTAATTCCGATGCAATTTCTGTGTTTCATCGTCAATAAGAAGGTCAGAGGGATACAGTAAACCTGAAGTGAAGCATCGGAATCTATGACTAGTATCACAGGAATGGTTCAAATATAGTCAGTAAGAAGAGTCAGTTTCCTTTTCCTTACGTCGGCATTGTGCCTTTTGTATTTAATTCTGATGCAATTTCTGTGTTTCATCGTCAATAAGAAGGTCAGAGGGATACAGTAAACCTGAAGTGAAGCATAGGATTCTATAACTAGTGTCACAGGAATGGTTCAAATCTTACACAGTAAGAAGAGTCAGTTATCTTGTACTTAAGTCGGCATTGTGCCTATTGTATTTAATTCCGATGCAATTTCTGTGTTTCATCGTCAATAAGAACTTCAGAAGGATACAGTAAACCTGAAGTGAAGCATCGGAATCTATAACTAGTGTCACAGGAATGGTTCAAAACATAGACAGCAAGAAGAGTCAGTTTTCTTTTACTTAAGTCGGCATTGTGACTTTTCTATTTAATTCCGATGCAATTTCTGTGTTTCATCGTCAATAAGAAGGTCGGAAGGATACAGTAAACCTGAAGTGAGGCATCGGAATCAATAACTAGTGTCACAGGAATGGTTCAAAACATAGACATTAAGAAGAGTCAGTTTTCTTGTACTTAAGTCGGCATTGGTCCTTTTGTATTTAATTCCGATGCAATTTCTGTGTTTCATCGTCAATAAGAAGGTCAGAGGGATACAGTAACCCTGAAGTGAACCATCGGAATCTATAACTAGTCTCACAGGAAAGGTTCAAAACATAGACAGTAAGAAGAGTCAGTTTTCTTGTACTTAAGTCGGCATTGTGCCTTTTGTATTTAATTCCGATGCAATTTCTGTGTTTCATCGTCAATAAGAAGGTCAGAGGGATACAGTAAACCTGAAGTGAAGCATCGGAATCCATAACTAGTGTCACATGAATGGTTCAAAACATAGACAGTAAGAAGAGTCAGTTTTCTTGTACTTAAGTCAGCATTGTGCCTTTTGTATTTACTTCCGATGCAATTTCTGTGATTCATCGTCAATAAGGAGGTCAGAGGTATACAGTAAACCTGAAGGTAAGCATTGGAATCTGTAATTAGTGTCACAGGTATGGTTCAAAACATACTCAGTAAGAAGAGTCATTTTTCTTGTAATTAAGTCGGCATTGTGCCTTTTGTATTTATTTCCGATGCAATATCTGTTTTTCATCGTCAATTAGATGGTCAGAGGGATACAGTAAACCTAAAGTGAAGCATCGGAATCTATAACTTGTGTCACAGGAATGGTTCAAGACATAGACAGTAAGAAGAGTCAGTTTTCTTGTACTTAAGTCGGCATTGTGACTTTTCTATTTAATTCCGATGCAATTTCTGTGTTTCATCGTCAATAAGAAGGTCAGAGGGATACAGTAAACCTGAAGTGAAGCATCGGAATCAATAACTAGTGTTACAGGAATGGTTCAAAACATAGACAGTAAGAAGAGTCAATTTTCTTGTACTTAAGTCGGCATTGTCTATTTTGTATTTAATTCCGTTGCAAATTGTGTGTTTCATTGTCAATACGAAGGTCAGAGGGATACAGTAAACCTGAAGTGAAGTATCGGAATCTATAACTAGTGTAACAGGAATGGTTCAAACATAGACAGTTAGAAGAGTTAGTTTTCTTTTACTTAAGTCGGCATTGTGACTTTTCTATTTAATTCCGATGCAATTTCTGTGTTTCATCGTCAATAAGAAGGCCGGAAGGATACAGTAAACCTGAAGTGAAGCATCGGAATCAATAACTAGTGTCACAGGAATGGATCAAAACATAGACATTAAGAAGAGTCAGTTTTCTTGTACTTAAGACGGCATTGTGCCTTTTGTATTTAATTCCGATGCAATTTCTGTGTTTCATCGTCAATAAGAAGGTCAGAGGGATACAGTAACTCTGAAGTGAACCATCGGAATCTATAACTAGTGTCACAGGAAAGGTTCAAAACATAGACAGTAAGAAGAGTCATTTTTCTTGTACTTAAGTCGGCATTGTGCCTTTTGTATTTAATTCCGATGCAATTTCTGTGTTTCAACGTCAAAAAGAAGGTCAGAGGGATACAGTAAACCTGAAGTGAAGCATCGGAATCTATAACTTGTGTCACAGGAATGGTTCAAGGAATAGACAGTAAAAAGAGTCAGTTTTCCTGTACTTATGTCGGCATTGTGATGTTTGTATTTAATTCCGATGCAATTTCTGTGTTTCATCGTCAATAAGAAGGTCAGAGGCATACAGTAAAACTGAAGTGAAGCATCGGAATCTATAACAAGTGTCACAGGAATGGTTCAAAACATAAACTGTAAGAAGAGTCAGTTTTCTTGTACTTAAGTCGGCACTGTGCATTTTGTATTTAATTCCGATGCAATTTCAGTGTTTCATCATCAATAAGAAGGTCAGAGGGTTACAGTAAACCTGAAGTGGAGCATCGGAATCTATAACAAGTGTCACAGGAATGGTTCAAAACATAGACAGTAAGAAGAGTCAGTTTACTTGTACTTTAGTCGGCATTGTGCCCTTTCTATTTAATTCCGATGCAATTTCTATGTTTCATCGTCAATAAGAAGATCGGAGGGATACAGTAAACCTGAAGTGAAGCATCGGAATCTATAACTAGTGTCACAGGAATGGTTCAAAACATAGACAGTATGAAGAGTCAGTTTTCTTGTACTTAAGTCGGAATTGTGCCTTTTGTATTTAATTCCGACGCTATTTCTGTGTTTCATCGACAAAAAGGAGGTCAGAGGGATACAGTGAACATGAAGTGAAGCATCGGAATCTATAACTAGTGTCACAGTAATGGTTCAAATCATAGACAGTAAGAAGAGTCAGTTTTCTTGTACTTAAATCGGCATTGTGCCTTTTATATTTAATTCCGATGTAATTTCTGTGATTCATCGCGAATAAGAAGGTCAGAGGGATACAGTAAACCTGAAATGAAGCATCGGAATCTATAACTAGTGTCACAGGAATGGTTCAAAACATAGACAGTAAGAAGAGTCAGTTTTCTTGTACTGAAGTCGGCCTTGTGCCATTTCTATTTAATTCCGATGCAATTTCTATGTTTCATCGTCTATAAGAAGGTCGAAGGGATACAGTAAACCTGAAGTGAAGCATCGGAATCTATAACTAGTGTCACAGGAATGGTTCAAAACATAGACAGTAAGAAGAGTCAATTTTCTTGTACTTAAGTCGGCATTGTGCATTTTGTATTTAATTCCGTTGCAAATTGTGTGTTTCATCGTCAATACGAAGGTCAGAGGGATACAGTAAACCTGAAGTGAAGCATCGGAATCTATAACTAGTGTAACAGGAATGGTTCAAACATAGACAGTTAGAAGAGTTAGTTTTCTTTACTTAAGTCGGCATTGTGACTTTTCTATTTAATTCCGATGCAATTTCTGTGTTTCATCGTCAATAAGAAGGTCGGAAGGATACAGTAAACCTGAAGTGAAGCATCGGAATCAATAACTAGTGTCACAGGAATGGTTCAAAACATAGACATTAAGAAGAGTCAGTTTTCTTGTACTTAAGTCGGCATTGTGCCTTTTGTATTTAATTCCGATGCAATTTCTGTGTTTCATCGTCAATAAGAAGTTCAGAGGGATACAGTAACCCTGAAGTGAACCATCGGAATCTATAACTAGTCTCACAGGAAAGGTTCAAAACATAGACAGTAAGAAGAGTCAGCTTTCTTGTACTTAAGTCGGCATTGTGCCTTTTGTATTTAATTCCGATGCAATTTCTGTGTTTCATCGTCAAAAAGAAGGTCAGAGGGATACAGTAAACCTGAAGTGAAGCATCGGAATCCATAACTAGTGTCAAATGAATAATTCAAATCATAGACAGTAAGAAGAGTCAGTTTTCTTGTACTTAAGTCATCATTGTGCCTTTTGTATTTAATTCCAATGCAATTTCTGTGTTTCATCGTCAATAAGAAGGTCAGAGGGATACAGTAAACTTGAAGTGAAGCATCGGAATCTATAACTAGTGTCACAGGAATGGTTCAAAACATAGACAGTAAGAAGAGTCATTTTTCTTGTACTTAAGTCAGCTTTGTGCCTTTTGAATTTAATTCCGATGCAATTTCTGTGATTCATCGTCAATAAGGAGGTCACAGGTATACAGTAAACCTGAAGTGAAGCATCGGAATCTGTAACTAGTGTCACAGGTATGGTTCAAAACATAGACAGTAAGAAGAGTCATTTTTCTTGTAATTAAGTCGGCATTGTGCCTTTTGTATTTATTTCCGAAGCAATATCTGTTTTTCATCGTCAAGAAGATGGTCAGAGGCATACAGTAAACCTAAAGTGAAGCATCGGAATCTATAACTTGTGTCACAGGAATGGTTCAAGACATAGACAGTAAGAAGAGTCAGTTTTCTTGTACTTAAGTCGGCATTGTGACTTTTCTATTTAATTCCGATGTAATTTCTGTGTTTCATCGTCAATAAGAAGGTCAGAGGGATACAGTAAACCTGAAGTGAAGCAACGGAATCTATAACTAGTGTCACAGGAATGGTTCAAAACATAGACAGTAAGAAGAGTCAATTTTCTTGTACTTAAGTCGGCATTGTGCATTTTGTATTTAATTCCGTTGCAAATTGTGTGTTTCATCGTCAATACGAAGGTAAGAGGGATACAGTAAACCTGAAGTGAAGCATCGGAATCTATAACTAGTGTAACAGGAATGGTTCAAACATAGACAGTTAGAAGAGTTAGTTTTCTTTTACTTAAGTCGGCATTGTGACTTTTCTATTTAATTCCGATGCAATTTCTGTGTTTCATCGACAATAAGAAGGCTGGAAGGATACAGTAAACCTGAAGTGAAGCATCGGAATCAATAACTAGTGTCACAGGAATGGTTCAAAACATAGACATTAAGAAGAGTCAGTTTTCTTGTACTTAAGTCGGCATTGTGCCTTTTGTATTTAATTCCGATGCAATTTCTGTGTTTCATCGTCAATAAGAAGGTCAGAGGGATACAGTAACCCTGAAGTGAACCATCGGAATCTATAACTAGTGTCACAGGAAAGGTTCAAAACATAGACAATAAGAAGAGTCAGTTTTCTTGCACTTAAGTCGGCATTGTGCCTTTTGTATTTAATTCCGATGCAATTTTTGTGTTTCATCTTCAAAAAGAAGGTCAGAGGGATACAGTAAACCTGAAGTGAACCATCGGAATCCATAACTAGTGTCACATGAATGGTTCAAAACATAGACAGTAAGAAGAGTCAGTTTTCTTGTACTTAAGTCAGCATTGTGCCTTTTGTATTTAATTCCAATGCAATTTCTGTGTTTCATCGTCAATAAGAAGGTCAGAGGGATACAGTAAATTTGAAGTGAAGCATCGGAATCTATAACTAGTGTCACATGAATGGTTCAAAGCATAGACAGTAAGAAAAGTCATTTATCTTGTACTTAAGTCAGCATTGTGCCTTTTGTATCTAATTCCGATGCAATTTCTGTGATTCATCGTCAATAAGAAGGTCAGAGGTATATAGTAAACCTGAAGTGAAGCATCGGAATCTGTAACTAGTGGCACAGGTATGGTTCAAAACATAGACAGTTAGAAGAGTCATTTTTCTTGTAATTAAGTCGGCATTGTGCCTTTTGTATTTATTTCCGATGCAATATCTGTTGTTTCATCGTCAAGAAGATGGTCAGAGGGATACAGTAAACCTGAAGTGAAGCATCGGAATCAATAACTAGTGTCACAGGAATGGTTCAAAGCATAGACATTAAGAAGAGTCAGTTTTCTTGTACTTAGGTCGGCATTGTGACTTTACTATTTAATTCCGATGTAATTTCTGTGTTTCATCGTCAATAAGAAGGTCAGAGGGATACAGTAAACCTGAAGTGAAGCATCGGTATCTATGACTAGTGTCACAGGAATGGTTCAAACATAGACAGCAAGAAGAGTCAGTTTTCTTGTACTTATGTCGGCATTGTGCCTTTTTTATTTAATTTTGATGCAATTTCTGTGTTTCATCGTCAATAAGTAGGTCAGAGGGATACAGTAAACCTGAAGTGAAGCATAGGATTCTATAACTAGTGTCACAGGAATGGTTCAAAACTTACACAGTAAGAAGAGTCAGTTATCTTGTACTTAGGTCGGCATTGTGCCTATTGTATTTAATTCCGATGCAATTTCTGTGTTTCATCGTCAATAAGAACTTCAGAAGGATACAGTAAACCTGAAGTGAAGCATCGGAATCTATAACTAGTGTCACAGGAATGGTTCAAAACATAGACAGTAAGAAGAGTCAATTTTCTTGTACTTAAGTCGGCATTGTGCATTTTGTATTTAATTCCGTTGCAAATTGTGTGTTTCATCGTCAATACGAAGGTCAGAGGGATACAGTAAACCTGAAGTGAAGCATCGGAATCTATAACTAGTGTAACAGGAACGGTTCAAACATAGACAGTTAGAAGAGTTAGTTTTCTTTTACTTAAGTCGGCATTGTGACTTTTGTATTTAAATCCGATGCAATTTCTGTGTTTCATCGTCAATAAGAAGGTCGGAAGGATAAAGTAAACCTGAAGTGAAGCATCGGAATCAATAACTAGTGTCACAGGAATGGTTCAAAACATAGACATTAAGAAGAGTCAGTTTTCTTTTACTTAGGTCGGCATTGTGCCTTTTGTATTTAATTCCGAAGCAATTTCTGTGTTTCATCGTCAATAAGAAGGTCAGAGGGATACAGTAAACCTGAAGTAAAGCAACTGAATCTATAACGAGTGTCACATGAATTGTTCACAACATAGACAGTAAGAAGAGACAGTTTTCTTGTACTTAAGTCGGCATTGTGCCTTTTGTATTTAATTCCGATGCAATTTCTGTGTTTCATCGTCAATAAGAAGGTCAGAGGGAGACAGTAAACCTGACGTGAAGCATCGGAATCTATAACTAGTGTCCCAGGAATGGTTCAAAACATAGACAGTTACTAGAGTCAGTTTTCTTGTACTTAAGTCGGCATTGTGCCTTTTGTATTTAATTCCGATACAATTTCAGTGTTTCACAGTCAATAAGAAAGTCAGAGGCATACAGTAAACCTGAAGTGAAACATCGGAATCTATTACTAGTGTCACAGGAATGGTTCAAACATAGACACTAAGAAGAGTCAGTTTTCTTGTACTTAAGTCGGCATTTGGCCTTTTGTATTTAATTCCGATGCAATTTCGGTGTTTCATTGTCAATAAGAAGGTCAGAGGGATAGAGTGAACCTAAAGTGAAGCATCGGAATCTATAACTAGTGTCACAGGAATGGTTCAAACATAGACAGTAAGAAGAGTCAGTTTTCTTGTACTTAAGTCGGCATTGTGCCTTTTGTATTTAATTCCGATGCAATTTCGGTGTTTCATCGTCAATAAGAAGGTCAGAGCGATACAGTGAACCTGAAGTGTAGCATCGGAATCTATAACTAGTGTCACAGGAATGGTTCAAACATAGACAGTAAGAAGAGTCAGTTTTCTTGTACTTAAGTCGGCATTGTGCCTTTTGTTTTTAAATCCGATGCAATTTCTGTGTTTCATCGTCAATAAGAAGGTCAGAGGGATACAGCAAACCTGAAGTGAAGCATCGGAATCTATAGCTAGTGTCACAGGAATGGTTCAAAGCATAGACAGAAAGAAGAGTCAGTTTTCTTGTACTTAAGTCGGCATTGTGCCTTTTGTATTTAATTCCGATGCAATTTCTGTGTTTCATCGTCAAAAAGAAGGTCAGAGGGAAACAGTAAACCTGAAGTGAAGCATCGGAATCCATAACTAGTGTCACAGGAATGGTTCAAAACATAGACAGTAAGAAGAGTCAGTTTTCTTGTACTTAAGTCAGCATTGTGCCTTTTGTATTTAATTCCAATGGAATTTCTGTGTTTCATCGTCAATAAGAAGGTCAGAGGGATACAGTAAACCAGAAGTGAAGCATCGGAATCTATAACTAGTGTCACAGGATTGGTTGAAAACATAGACAGTAAGAAGAGTCAGTTTTCTTGTACTTAAGTCGGCATTGTGCCTTTTGTATTTAATTCCGAAGCAAATTCTGTGTTTCATCGTCACTAAGAAGGTCAGAGGCATACAGTGAACCTGATGTGAGCATCGGATCTATAACTAGTGTCACAGGAATGGTTCAAAACATAGACTGTAAGAAGAGTCAGTTTTCTTGTACTTAAGTCAGCATTGTGCCTTTTGTATTTAATTCCAATGCAATTTCTGTGTTTCATCGTCAATAAGAAGGTCAGAGGGATACAGTAAACCTGAAGTGAAGCACCGGAATCTATGACTAGTGTCACAGGAATGGTTCAAACATAGACAGTAAGAAGAGTCAGTTTTCTTGTACTTAAGTCGGCATTGTGCCTTTTGTATTTAATTCTGATGCAATTTCTGTGTTTCATCGTCAATAAGAAGGTCAGAGGGATACAGTAAACCTGAAGTGAAGCATAGGATACTATAACTAGTGTCACAGGAATGGTTCAAAACTTACACAGTAAGAAGAGTCAGTTATCTTGTACTTAAGTCGGCATTGTGCCTATTGTATTTAATTCCGATGCAATTTCTGTGTTTCATCGTCTATAAGAACTTCAGAAGGATACAGTAAACCTGAAGTGAAACATCGGAATCTATAACTACTGTCACAGGAATGGTTCAAAACATAGACAGTAAGAAGAGTCAATTTTCTTGTACTTAAGTCGGCATTGTGCATTTTGTATTTAATTCCGTGGCAAATTGTGTGTTTCATCGTCAATACGAAGGTCAGAGGGATAGAGTAAACCTGAAGTGAAGCATCGGAATCTATAACTAGTGTAACAGGAACGGTTCAAACATAGACAGTTAGAAGAGTTAGTTTTCTTTTACTTAAGTCGGCATTGTGACTTTTGTATTTAAATCCGATGCAATTTCTGTGTTTCATCGTCAATAAGAAGGTCGGAAGGATACAGTAAACCTGAAGTGAAGCATCGGAAACAATAACTAGTGTCACAGGAATGGTTCAAAACATAGACATTAAGAAGAGTCAGTTTTCTTGTACTTAAGTCGGCATTGTGCCTTTTGTATTTAATTCCGATGCAATTTCTGTGTTTCATCGTCAATAAGAAGTTCAGAGGGATACAGTAACCCTGAAGTGAACCATCGGAATCTATAACTAGTCTCACAGGAAAGGTTCAAAACATAGACAGTAAGAAGAGTCAGCTTTCTTGTACTTAAGTCGGCATTGTGCCTTTTGTATTTAATTCCGATGCAATTTCTGTGTTTCATCGTCAAAAAGAAGGTCAGAGGGATACAGTAAACCTGAAGTGAAGCATCGGAATCCATAACTAGTGTCAAATGAATAATTCAAATCATAGACAGTAAGAAGAGTCAGTTTTCTTGTACTTAAGTCATCATTGTGCCTTTTGTATTTAATTCCAATGCAATTTCTGTGTTTCATCGTCAATAAGAAGGTCAGAGGGATACAGTAAACTTGAAGTGAAGCATCGGAATCTATAACTAGTGTCACAGGAATGGTTCAAAACATAGACAGTAAGAAGAGTCATTTTTCTTGTACTTAAGTCAGCATTGTGCCTTTTGAATTTAATTCCGATGCAATTTCTGTGATTCATCGTCAATAAGGAGGTCACAGGTATACAGTAAACCTGAAGTGAAGCATCGGAATCTGTAACTAGTGTCACAGGTATGGTTCAAAACATAGACAGTAAGAAGAGTCATTTTTCTTGTAATTAAGTCGGCATTGTGCCTTTTGTATTTATTTCCGAAGCAATATCTGTTTTTCATCGTCAAGAAGATGGTCAGAGGCATACAGTAAACCTAAAGTGAAGCATCGGAATCTATAACTTGTGTCACAGGAATGGTTCAAGACATAGACAGTAAGAAGAGTCAGTTTTCTTGTACTTAAGTCGGCATTGTGACTTTTCTATTTAATTCCGATGTAATTTCTGTGTTTCATCGTCAATAAGAAGGTCAGAGGGATACAGTAAACCTGAAGTGAAGCAACGGAATCTATAACTAGTGTCACAGGAATGGTTCAAAACATAGACAGTAAGAAGAGTCAATTTTCTTGTACTTAAGTCGGCATTGTGCATTTTGTATTTAATTCCGTTGCAAATTGTGTGTTTCATCGTCAATACGAAGGTAAGAGGGATACAGTAAACCTGAAGTGAAGCATCGGAATCTATAACTAGTGTAACAGGAATGGTTCAAACATAGACAGTTAGAAGAGTTAGTTTTCTTTTACTTAAGTCGGCATTGTGACTTTTCTATTTAATTCCGATGCAATTTCTGTGTTTCATCGACAATAAGAAGGCTGGAAGGATACAGTAAACCTGAAGTGAAGCATCGGAATCAATAACTAGTGTCACAGGAATGGTTCAAAACATAGACATTAAGAAGAGTCAGTTTTCTTGTACTTAAGTCGGCATTGTGCCTTTTGTATTTAATTCCGATGCAATTTCTGTGTTTCATCGTCAATAAGAAGGTCAGAGGGATACAGTAACCCTGAAGTGAACCATCGGAATCTATAACTAGTGTCACAGGAAAGGTTCAAAACATAGACAATAAGAAGAGTCAGTTTTCTTGCACTTAAGTCGGCATTGTGCCTTTTGTATTTAATTCCGATGCAATTTTTGTGTTTCATCTTCAAAAAGAAGGTCAGAGGGATACAGTAAACCTGAAGTGAACCATCGGAATCCATAACTAGTGTCACATGAATGGTTCAAAACATAGACAGTAAGAAGAGTCAGTTTTCTTGTACTTAAGTCAGCATTGTGCCTTTTGTATTTAATTCCAATGCAATTTCTGTGTTTCATCGTCAATAAGAAGGTCAGAGGGATACAGTAAATTTGAAGTGAAGCATCGGAATCTATAACTAGTGTCACATGAATGGTTCAAAGCATAGACAGTAAGAAAAGTCATTTATCTTGTACTTAAGTCAGCATTGTGCCTTTTGTATTTAATTCCGATGCAATTTCTGTGATTCATCGTCAATAAGAAGGTCAGAGGTATATAGTAAACCTGAAGTGAAGCATCGGAATCTGTAACTAGTGGCACAGGTATGGTTCAAAACATAGACAGTTAGAAGAGTCATTTTTCTTGTAATTAAGTCGGCATTGTGCCTTTTGTATTTATTTCCGATGCAATATCTGTTGTTTCATCGTCAAGAAGATGGTCAGAGGGATACAGTAAACCTGAAGTGAAGCATCGGAATCAATAACTAGTGTCACAGGAATGGTTCAAAACATAGACATTAAGAAGAGTCAGTTTTCTTGTACTTAGGTCGGCATTGTGACTTTACTAATTAATTCCGATGTAATTTCTGTGTTTCATCGTCAATAAGAAGGTCAGAGGGATACAGTAAACCTGAAGTGAAGCATCGGAATCTATGACTAGTGTCACAGGAATGGTTCAAACATAGACAGCAAGAAGAGTCAGTTTTCTTGTACTTATGTCGGCATTGTGCCTTTTTTATTTAATTCTGATGCAATTTCTGTGTTTCATCGTCAATAAGTAGGTCAGAGGGATACAGTAAACCTGAAGTGAAGCATAGGATTCTATAACTAGTGTCACAGGAATGGTTCAAAACTTACACAGTAAGAAGAGTCAGTTATCTTGTACTTAGGTCGGCATTGTGCCTATTGTATTTAATTCCGATGCAATTTCTGTGTTTCATCGTCAATAAGAACTTCAGAAGGATACAGTAAACCTGAAGTGAAGCATCGGAATCTATAACTAGTGTCACAGGAATGGTTCAAAACATAGACAGTAAGAAGAGTCAATTTTCTTGTACTTAAGTCGGCATTGTGCATTTTGTATTTAATTCCGTTGCAAATTGTGTGTTTCATCGTCAATACGAAGGTCAGAGGGATACAGTAAACCTGAAGTGAAGCATCGGAATCTATAACTAGTGTAACAGGAACGGTTCAAACATAGACAGTTAGAAGAGTTAGTTTTCTTTTACTTAAGTCGGCATTGTGACTTTTGTATTTAAATCCGATGCAATTTCTGTGTTTCATCGTCAATAAGAAGGTCGGAAGGATAAAGTAAACCTGAAGTGAAGCATCGGAATCAATAACTAGTGTCACAGGAATGGTTCAAAACATAGACATTAAGAAGAGTCAGTTTTCTTTTACTTAGGTCGGCATTGTGCCTTTTGTATTTAATTCCGAAGCAATTTCTGTGTTTCATCGTCAATAAGAAGGTCAGAGGGATACAGTAAACCTGAAGTAAAGCAACTGAATCTATAACGAGTGTCACATGAATTGTTCACAACATAGACAGTAAGAAGAGACAGTTTTCTTGTACTTAAGTCGGCATTGTGCCTTTTGTATTTAATTCCGATGCAATTTCTGTGTTTCATCGTCAATAAGAAGGTCAGAGGGAGACAGTAAACCTGACGTGAAGCATCGGAATCTATAACTAGTGTCCCAGGAATGGTTCAAAACATAGACAGTTACTAGAGTCAGTTTTCTTGTACTTAAGTCGGCATTGTGCCTTTTGTATTTAATTCCGATACAATTTCAGTGTTTCACAGTCAATAAGAAAGTCAGAGGCATACAGTAAACCTGAAGTGAAACATCGGAATCTATTACTAGTGTCACAGGAATGGTTCAAACATAGACACTAAGAAGAGTCAGTTTTCTTGTACTTAAGTCGGCATTTGGCCTTTTGTATTTAATTCCGATGCAATTTCGGTGTTTCATTGTCAATAAGAAGGTCAGAGGGATAGAGTGAACCTAAAGTGAAGCATCGGAATCTATAACTAGTGTCACAGGAATGGTTCAAACATAGACAGTAAGAAGAGTCAGTTTTCTTGTACTTAAGTCGGCATTGTGCCTTTTGTATTTAATTCCGATGCAATTTCGGTGTTTCATCGTCAATAAGAAGGTCAGAGCGATACAGTGAACCTGAAGTGTAGCATCGGAATCTATAACTAGTGTCACAGGAATGGTTCAAACATAGACAGTAAGAAGAGTCAGTTTTCTTGTACTTAAGTCGGCATTGTGCCTTTTGTTTTTAAATCCGATGCAATTTCTGTGTTTCATCGTCAATAAGAAGGTCAGAGGGATACAGCAAACCTGAAGTGAAGCATCGGAATCTATAGCTAGTGTCACAGGAATGGTTCAAAGCATAGACAGAAAGAAGAGTCAGTTTTCTTGTACTTAAGTCGGCATTGTGCCTTTTGTATTTAATTCCGATGCAATTTCTGTGTTTCATCGTCAAAAAGAAGGTCAGAGGGAAACAGTAAACCTGAAGTGAAGCATCGGAATCCATAACTAGTGTCACAGGAATGGTTCAAAACATAGACAGTAAGAAGAGTCAGTTTTCTTGTACTTAAGTCAGCATTGTGCCTTTTGTATTTAATTCCAATGGAATTTCTGTGTTTCATCGTCAATAAGAAGGTCAGAGGGATACAGTAAACCAGAAGTGAAGCATCGGAATCTATAACTAGTGTCACAGGATTGGTTGAAAACATAGACAGTAAGAATAGTCAGTTTTCTTGTACTTAAGTCGGCATTGTGCCTTTTGTATTTAATTCCGAAGCAAATTCTGTGTTTCATCGTCACTAAGAAGGTCAGAGGCATACAGTGAACCTGATGTGAGCATCGGATCTATAACTAGTGTCACAGGAATGGTTCAAAACATAGACTGTAAGAAGAGTCAGTTTTCTTGTACTTAAGTCAGCATTGTGCCTTTTGTATTTAATTCCAATGCAATTTCTGTGTTTCATCGTCAATAAGAAGGTCAGAGGGATACAGTAAACCTGAAGTGAAGCACCGGAATCTATGACTAGTGTCACAGGAATGGTTCAAACATAGACAGTAAGAAGAGTCAGTTTTCTTGTACTTAAGTCGGCATTGTGCCTTTTGTATTTAATTCTGATGCAATTTCTGTGTTTCATCGTCAATAAGAAGGTCAGAGGGATACAGTAAACCTGAAGTGAAGCATAGGATACTATAACTAGTGTCACAGGAATGGTTCAAAACTTACACAGTAAGAAGAGTCAGTTATCTTGTACTTAAGTCGGCATTGTGCCTATTGTATTTAATTCCGATGCAATTTCTGTGTTTCATCGTCTATAAGAACTTCAGAAGGATACAGTAAACCTGAAGTGAAACATCGGAATCTATAACTAGTGTCACAGGAATGGTTCAAAACATAGACAGTAAGAAGAGTCAATTTTCTTGTACTTAAGTCGGCATTGTGCATTTTGTATTTAATTCCGTGGCAAATTGTGTGTTTCATCGTCAATACGAAGGTCAGAGGGATAGAGTAAACCTGAAGTGAAGCATCGGAATCTATAACTAGTGTAACAGGAACGGTTCAAACATAGACAGTTAGAAGAGTTAGTTTTCTTTTACTTAAGTCGGCATTGTGACTTTTGTATTTAAATCCGATGCAATTTCTGTGTTTCATCGTCAATAAGAAGGTCGGAAGGATACAGTAAACCTGAAGTGAAGCATCGGAATCAATAACTAGTGTCACAGGAATGGTTTCAAAACATAGACATTAAGAAGAGTCAGTTTTCTTGTACTTAGGTCGGCATTGTGCCTTTTCTATTTAATTCCGATGCAATTTCAGTGTTTCATCGTCAATAGGAAGGTCAGAGGGATACAGTAAACCTGAAGTGAAGCATCGGAATCTATAACTAGCGTAACAGGAATGATTCAAACCACAGACAGTAAGAAGGGTCAGTTATCTCGTACTTAAGTCGTCATTGTGCCTTTTGTATTTAATTCCGAAGCAATTTCTGTGTTTCATCGTCAATAAGAAGGTCAGAGGGATACAGTAAACCTGAAGTAAAGCAACGGAATCTATAACGAGTGTCACATGAATTGTTCACAACATAGACAGTAAGAAGAGACAGTTTTCTTGTACTTAAGTCGGCATTGTGCCTTTTGTATTTAATTCCGATGCAATTTCTGTGTTCCATCGTCAATAAGAAGGTCAGAGGGATACAGTAAACCTGACGTGAAGCATCGGAATCTATAACTAGTGTCCCAGGAATGGTTCAAAACATAGACAGTAACAAGAGTCAGTTTTCTTGTACTTAAGTCGGCATTGTGCCTTTTGTATTTAATTCCGATACAATTTCAGTGTTTCACAGTCAATAAGAAAGTCAGAGGCATACAGTAAACCTGAAGTGAAACATAGGAATCTATTACTAGTGTCACAGGAATGGTTCAAAAACATAGACAGTAAGAAGAGTCAGTTTTCTTGTACTTAAGTCGGCATTGTGCCTCTTGTATTTAATTCCGATGCAATTTCGGTGTTTCATCGTCAATACGAAGGTCAGAGCGATACAGTGAACCTAAAGTGAAGCATCGGAATCTATAACTAGTGTCACAGGAATGGTTCAAACATAGACAGTAAGAAGAGTCAGTTTTCTTGTGCTTAAGTTGGCATTGTGCCTTTTGTTTTTAAATCCGATGCAATTTCTGTGTTTCATCGTCAATAAGAAGGTCAGAGGGATACAGAAAACCTGAAGTGAAGCATCGGAATCTATAACTAGTGTCACAGGAATGGTTCAAAGCATAGACAGTAAGAAGAGTCAGTTTTCTTGTACTTAAGTCGGCATTGTGCCTTTTGTATTTAATTCCGATGCAATTTCTGTGTTTCATCGTCAAAAAGAAGGTCAGAGGGATACAGTAAACCTGAAGTGAAGCATCGGAATCCATAACTAGTGTCACAGGAATGGTTCAAATCATAGACAGTAAGAAGAGTCAGTTTTCTTGTACTTAAGTCAGCATTGTGCCTTTTGTATTTAATTCCAATGGAATTACTGTGTTTCATCGTCAATAAGAAGGTCAGAGGGATACAGTAAACCAGAAGTGAAGCATCGGAATCTATAACTAGTGTCACAGGATTGGTTGAAAACATAGACAGTAAGAAGAGTCAGTTTTCTTGTACTTAAGTCGGCATTGTGCCTTTTGTATTTAATTCCGAAGCAAATTCTGTGTTTCATCGTCACTAAGAAGGTCAGAGGCATACAGTGAACCTGATGTGAGCATCGGATCTATAACTAGTGTCACAGGAATGGTTCAAAACATAGACTGTAAGAAGAGTCAGTTTTCTTGTACTTAAGTCAGCATTGTGCCTTTTGTATTTAATTCCAATGCAATTTCTGTGTTTCATCGTCAATAAAAAGGTCAGAGGCATACAGTGAACCTGATGTGAGCATCGGATCTATAACTAGTGTCACAGGATTGGTTGAAAACATAGACAGTAAGAAGAAGAGTCAGTTTTCTTGTACTTAAGTCGGCATTGTGCCTTTTGTATTTAATTCCGAAGCAAATTCTGTGTTTCATCGTCACTAAGAAGGTCAGGGACATACAGTAAACATGAAGTGAAGCATCGGAATCCATAACTAGTGTCAACTGAATGGTTCAAAACATAGACAGTAAGAAGAGTCAGTTTTCTTGTACTTAAGTCAGTATTGTGCCTTTTGTATTTAATTCCAATGCAATTTCTGTGTTTCATCGTCAATAAGAAGGTCAGAGGGATACAGTAAACTTGAAGTGAAGCATCGGAATCTATAACTAGTGTCACAGGAATGGTTCAAAACATAGACAGTAAGAAGAGTCATTTTTCTTGTACTTAAGTCAGCATTGTGCCTTTTGTTTTTAATTCCGATGCAATTGTCTGTGATTCATCGTCAATAAGGAGGTCACACAGGTATACAGTAAACCTGAAGTGAAGCATCGGAATCTGTAACTAGTGTCACAGGTATGGTTCAAAACATAGACAGTAAGAAGAGTCATTTTTCTTGTAATTAAGTCGGCATTGTGCCTTTTGTATTTATTTCCGAAGCAATATCTGTTTTTCATCGTCAAGAAGATGGTCAGAGGCATACAGTAAACCTAAAGTGAAGCATCGGAATCTATAACTTGTGTCACAGGAATGGTTCAAAACATAGACAGTAAGAAGAGTCAGTTTTCTTGTACTTAAGTCGGCATTGTGACTTTTCTATTTAATTCCGATGTAATTTCTGTGTTTCATCGTCAATAAGAAGGTCAGAGGGATACAGTAAACCTGAAGTGAAGCAACGGAATCTATAACTAGTGTCACAGGAATGGTTCAAAACATAGACAGTAAGAAGAGTCAATTTTCTTGTACTTAAGTCGGCATTGTGCATTTTGTATTTTAATTCCGTTGCAAATTGTGTGTTTCATCGTCAATACGAAGGTAAGAGGGATACAGTAAACCTGAAGTGAAGCATCGGAATCTATAACTAGTGTAACAGGAATGGTTCAAACATAGACAGTTAGAAGAGTTAGTTTTCTTTTACTTAAGTCGGCATTGTGACTTTTCTATTTAATTCCGATGCAATTTCTGTGTTTCATCGACAATAAGAAGGCTGGAAGGATACAGTAAACCTGAAGTGAAGCATCGGAATCAATAACTAGTGTCACAGGAATGGTTCAAAACATAGACATTAAGAAGAGTCAGTTTTCTTGTACTTAAGTCGGCATTGTGCCTTTTGTATTTAATTCCGATGCAATTTCTGTGTTTCATCGTCAATAAGAAGGTCAGAGGGATACAGTAACCCTGAAGTGAACCATCGGAATCTATAACTAGTGTCACAGGAAAGGTTCAAACATAGACAGTAAGAAGAGTCAGTTTTCTTGTACTTAAGTCGGCATTGTGCCTTTTGTATTTAATTCCGTTGCAATTTTTGTGTTTCATCGTCAAAAAGTAGGTCAGAGGGGATACAGTAAACCTGAAGTGAACCATCGGAATCCATAACTAGTGTCCCAGGAATGGTTCAAAACATAGACAGTTACTAGAGTCAGTTTTCTTGTACTTAAGTCGGCATTGTGACTTTTGTATTTAAATCCGATGCAATTTCTGTGTTTCATCGTCAATAAGAACTTCAGAAGGATACAGTAAACCTGAAAGTGAAGCATCGGAATCTATAACTAGTGTCACAGGAATGGTTCAAAACATAGACAGTAAGAAGAGTCAATTTTCTTGTACTTAAGTCGGCATTGTGCATTTTGTATTTAATTCCGTTGCAAATTGTGTGTTTCATCGTCAATACGAAGGTCAGAGGGATACAGTAAACCTGAAGTGAAGCATCGGAATCTATAACTAGTGTAACAGGAACGGTTCAAACCATAGACAGTTAGAAGAGTTAGTTTTCTTTTACTTAAGTCGGCATTGTGACTTTTGTATTTAAATCCGATGCAATTTCTGTGTTTCATCGTCAATAAGAAGGTCGGAAGGATAAAGTAACCTGAAGTGAAGCATCGGAATCAATAACTAGTGTCACAGGAATGGTTCAAAACATAGACATTAAGAAGAGTCAGTTTTCTTTTACTTAGGTCGGCATTGTGCCTTTTGTATTTAATTCCGAAGCAATTTCTGTGTTTCATCGTCAATAAGAAGGTCAGAGGGATAACAGTAAACCTGAAGTAAAGCAACTGAATCTATAACGAGTGTCACAATGAATTGTTCACAAACATAGACAGTAAGAAGAGACAGTTTTCTTGTACTTAAGTCGGCATTGTGCCTTTTGTATTTAATTCCGATGCAATTTCTGTGTTTCATCGTCAATAAGAAGGTCAGAGGGAGACAGTAAACCTGACGTGAAGCATCGGAATCTATAACTAGTGTCCCAGGAATGGTTCAAAACATAGACAGTTACTAGAGTCAGTTTCTTGTACTTAAGTCGGCATTGTGCCTTTTGTATTTAATTCCGATACAATTTCAGTGTTTCACAGTCAATAAGAAAGTCAGAGGCATACAGTAAACCTGAAGTGAAACATCGGAATCTATTACTAGTGTCGACACTAAGAAGAGTCAGTTTTCTTGTACTTAAGTCGGCATTTGGCTTTTTGTATTTAATTCCGATGCAATTTCGGTGTTTCATTGTCAATAAGAAGGTCAGAGGGATAGAGTGAACCTAAAGTGAAGCATCGGAATCTATAACTAGTGTCACAGGAATGGTTCAAACATAGACAGTAAGAAGAGTCAGTTTTCTTGTACTTAAGTCGGCATTGTGCCTTTTGTATTTAATTCCGATGCAATTTCGGTGTTTCATCGTCAATAAGAAGGTCAGAGCGATACAGTGAACCTGAAGTGTAGCATCGGAATCTATAACTAGTGTCACAGGAATGGTTCAAACATAGACAGTAAGAAGAGTCAGTTTTCTTGTACTTAAGTCGGCATTGTGCCTTTTGTTTTTAAATCCGATGCAATTTCTGTGTTTCATCGTCAATAAGAAGGTCAGAGGGATACAGCAAACCTGAAGTGAAGCATCGGAATCTATAGCTAGTGTCACAGGAATGGTTCAAAGCATAGACAGAAAGAAGAGTCAGTTTTCTTGTACTTAAGTCGGCATTGTGCCTTTTGTATTTAATTCCGATGCAATTTCTGTGTTTCATCGTCAAAAAGAAGGTCAGAGGGAAACAGTAAACCTGAAGTGAAGCATCGGAATCCATAACTAGTGTCACAGGAATGGTTCAAAACATAGACAGTAAGAAGAGTCAGTTTTCTTGTACTTAAGTCAGCATTGTGCCTTTTGTATTTAATTCCAATGGAATTTCTGTGTTTCATCGTCAATAAGAAGGTCAGAGGGATACAGTAAACCAGAAGTGAAGCATCGGAATCTATAACTAGTGTCACAGGATTGGTTGAAAACATAGACAGTAAGAAGAGTCAGTTTTCTTGTACTTAAGTCGGCATTGTGCCTTTTGTATTTAATTCCGAAGCAAATTCTGTGTTTCATCGTCACTAAGAAGGTCAGAGGCATACAGTGAACCTGATGTGAGCATCGGATCTATAACTAGTGTCACAGGAATGGTTCAAAACATAGACTGTAAGAAGAGTCAGTTTTCTTGTACTTAAGTCAGCATTGTGCCTTTTGTATTTAATTCCAATGCAATTTCTGTGTTTCATCGTCAATAAGAAGGTCAGAGGGATACAGTAAACCTGAAGTGAAGCACCGGAATCTATGACTAGTGTCACAGGAATGGTTCAAACATAGACAGTAAGAAGAGTCAGTTTTCTTGTACTTAAGTCGGCATTGTGCCTTTTGTATTTAATTCTGATGCAATTTCTGTGTTTCATCGTCAATAAGAAGGTCAGAGGGATACAGTAAACCTGAAGTGAAGCATAGGATACTATAACTAGTGTCACAGGAATGGTTCAAAACTTACACAGTAAGAAGAGTCAGTTATCTTGTACTTAAGTCGGCATTGTGCCTATTGTATTTAATTCCGATGCAATTTCTGTGTTTCATCGTCTATAAGAACTTCAGAAGGATACAGTAAACCTGAAGTGAAACATCGGAATCTATAACTAGTGTCACAGGAATGGTTCAAAACATAGACAGTAAGAAGAGTCAATTTTCTTGTACTTAAGTCGGCATTGTGCATTTTGTATTTAATTCCGTGGCAAATTGTGTGTTTCATCGTCAATACGAAGGTCAGAGGGATAGAGTAAACCTGAAGTGAAGCATCGGAATCTATAACTAGTGTAACAGGAACGGTTCAAACATAGACAGTTAGAAGAGTTAGTTTTCTTTTACTTAAGTCGGCATTGTGACTTTTGTATTTAAATCCGATGCAATTTCTGTGTTTCATCGTCAATAAGAAGGTCGGAAGGATACAGTAAACCTGAAGTGAAGCATCGGAATCAATAACTAGTGTCACAGGAATGGTTCAAAACATAGACATTAAGAAGAGTCAGTTTTCTTGTACTTAAGTCGGCATTGTGCCTTTTGTATTTAATTCCGATGCAATTTCTGTGTTTCATCGTCAATAAGAAGTTCAGAGGGATACAGTAACCCTGAAGTGAACCATCGGAATCTATAACTAGTCTCACAGGAAAGGTTCAAAACATAGACAGTAAGAAGAGTCAGCTTTCTTGTACTTAAGTCGGCATTGTGCCTTTTGTATTTAATTCCGATGCAATTTCTGTGTTTCATCGTCAAAAAGAAGGTCAGAGGGATACAGTAAACCTGAAGTGAAGCATCGGAATCCATAACTAGTGTCAAATGAATAATTCAAATCATAGACAGTAAGAAGAGTCAGTTTTCTTGTACTTAAGTCATCATTGTGCCTTTTGTATTTAATTCCAATGCAATTTCTGTGTTTCATCGTCAATAAGAAGGTCAGAGGGATACAGTAAACTTGAAGTGAAGCATCGGAATCTATAACTAGTGTCACAGGAATGGTTCAAAACATAGACAGTAAGAAGAGTCATTTTTCTTGTACTTAAGTCAGCATTGTGCCTTTTGAATTTAATTCCGATGCAATTTCTGTGATTCATCGTCAATAAGGAGGTCACAGGTATACAGTAAACCTGAAGTGAAGCATCGGAATCTGTAACTAGTGTCACAGGTATGGTTCAAAACATAGACAGTAAGAAGAGTCATTTTTCTTGTAATTAAGTCGGCATTGTGCCTTTTGTATTTATTTCCGAAGCAATATCTGTTTTTCATCGTCAAGAAGATGGTCAGAGGCATACAGTAAACCTAAAGTGAAGCATCGGAATCTATAACTTGTGTCACAGGAATGGTTCAAGACATAGACAGTAAGAAGAGTCAGTTTTCTTGTACTTAAGTCGGCATTGTGACTTTTCTATTTAATTCCGATGTAATTTCTGTGTTTCATCGTCAATAAGAAGGTCAGAGGGATACAGTAAACCTGAAGTGAAGCAACGGAATCTATAACTAGTGTCACAGGAATGGTTCAAAACATAGACAGTAAGAAGAGTCAATTTTCTTGTACTTAAGTCGGCATTGTGCATTTTGTATTTAATTCCGTTGCAAATTGTGTGTTTCATCGTCAATACGAAGGTAAGAGGGATACAGTAAACCTGAAGTGAAGCATCGGAATCTATAACTAGTGTAACAGGAATGGTTCAAACATAGACAGTTAGAAGAGTTAGTTTTCTTTTACTTAAGTCGGCATTGTGACTTTTCTATTTAATTCCGATGCAATTTCTGTGTTTCATCGACAATAAGAAGGCTGGAAGGATACAGTAAACCTGAAGTGAAGCATCGGAATCAATAACTAGTGTCACAGGAATGGTTCAAAACATAGACATTAAGAAGAGTCAGTTTTCTTGTACTTAAGTCGGCATTGTGCCTTTTGTATTTAATTCCGATGCAATTTCTGTGTTTCATCGTCAATAAGAAGGTCAGAGGGATACAGTAACCCTGAAGTGAACCATCGGAATCTATAACTAGTGTCACAGGAAAGGTTCAAAACATAGACAATAAGAAGAGTCAGTTTTCTTGCACTTAAGTCGGCATTGTGCCTTTTGTATTTAATTCCGATGCAATTTTTGTGTTTCATCTTCAAAAAGAAGGTCAGAGGGATACAGTAAACCTGAAGTGAACCATCGGAATCCATAACTAGTGTCACATGAATGGTTCAAAACATAGACAGTAAGAAGAGTCAGTTTTCTTGTACTTAAGTCAGCATTGTGCCTTTTGTATTTAATTCCAATGCAATTTCTGTGTTTCATCGTCAATAAGAAGGTCAGAGGGATACAGTAAATTTGAAGTGAAGCATCGGAATCTATAACTAGTGTCACATGAATGGTTCAAAGCATAGACAGTAAGAAAAGTCATTTATCTTGTACTTAAGTCAGCATTGTGCCTTTTGTATTTAATTCCGATGCAATTTCTGTGATTCATCGTCAATAAGAAGGTCAGAGGTATATAGTAAACCTGAAGTGAAGCATCGGAATCTGTAACTAGTGGCACAGGTATGGTTCAAAACATAGACAGTTAGAAGAGTCATTTTTCTTGTAATTAAGTCGGCATTGTGCCTTTTGTATTTATTTCCGATGCAATATCTGTTGTTTCATCGTCAAGAAGATGGTCAGAGGGATACAGTAAACCTGAAGTGAAGCATCGGAATCAATAACTAGTGTCACAGGAATGGTTCAAAACATAGACATTAAGAAGAGTCAGTTTTCTTGTACTTAGGTCGGCATTGTGACTTTACTAATTAATTCCGATGTAATTTCTGTGTTTCATCGTCAATAAGAAGGTCAGAGGGATACAGTAAACCTGAAGTGAAGCATCGGAATCTATGACTAGTGTCACAGGAATGGTTCAAACATAGACAGCAAGAAGAGTCAGTTTTCTTGTACTTATGTCGGCATTGTGCCTTTTTTATTTAATTCTGATGCAATTTCTGTGTTTCATCGTCAATAAGTAGGTCAGAGGGATACAGTAAACCTGAAGTGAAGCATAGGATTCTATAACTAGTGTCACAGGAATGGTTCAAAACTTACACAGTAAGAAGAGTCAGTTATCTTGTACTTAGGTCGGCATTGTGCCTATTGTATTTAATTCCGATGCAATTTCTGTGTTTCATCGTCAATAAGAACTTCAGAAGGATACAGTAAACCTGAAGTGAAGCATCGGAATCTATAACTAGTGTCACAGGAATGGTTCAAAACATAGACAGTAAGAAGAGTCAATTTTCTTGTACTTAAGTCGGCATTGTGCATTTTGTATTTAATTCCGTTGCAAATTGTGTGTTTCATCGTCAATACGAAGGTCAGAGGGATACAGTAAACCTGAAGTGAAGCATCGGAATCTATAACTAGTGTAACAGGAACGGTTCAAACATAGACAGTTAGAAGAGTTAGTTTTCTTTTACTTAAGTCGGCATTGTGACTTTTGTATTTAAATCCGATGCAATTTCTGTGTTTCATCGTCAATAAGAAGGTCGGAAGGATAAAGTAAACCTGAAGTGAAGCATCGGAATCAATAACTAGTGTCACAGGAATGGTTCAAAACATAGACATTAAGAAGAGTCAGTTTTCTTTTACTTAGGTCGGCATTGTGCCTTTTGTATTTAATTCCGAAGCAATTTCTGTGTTTCATCGTCAATAAGAAGGTCAGAGGGATACAGTAAACCTGAAGTAAAGCAACTGAATCTATAACGAGTGTCACATGAATTGTTCACAACATAGACAGTAAGAAGAGACAGTTTTCTTGTACTTAAGTCGGCATTGTGCCTTTTGTATTTAATTCCGATGCAATTTCTGTGTTTCATCGTCAATAAGAAGGTCAGAGGGAGACAGTAAACCTGACGTGAAGCATCGGAATCTATAACTAGTGTCCCAGGAATGGTTCAAAACATAGACAGTTACTAGAGTCAGTTTTCTTGTACTTAAGTCGGCATTGTGCCTTTTGTATTTAATTCCGATACAATTTCAGTGTTTCACAGTCAATAAGAAAGTCAGAGGCATACAGTAAACCTGAAGTGAAACATCGGAATCTATTACTAGTGTCACAGGAATGGTTCAAACATAGACACTAAGAAGAGTCAGTTTTCTTGTACTTAAGTCGGCATTTGGCCTTTTGTATTTAATTCCGATGCAATTTCGGTGTTTCATTGTCAATAAGAAGGTCAGAGGGATAGAGTGAACCTAAAGTGAAGCATCGGAATCTATAACTAGTGTCACAGGAATGGTTCAAACATAGACAGTAAGAAGAGTCAGTTTTCTTGTACTTAAGTCGGCATTGTGCCTTTTGTATTTAATTCCGATGCAATTTCGGTGTTTCATCGTCAATAAGAAGGTCAGAGCGATACAGTGAACCTGAAGTGTAGCATCGGAATCTATAACTAGTGTCACAGGAATGGTTCAAACATAGACAGTAAGAAGAGTCAGTTTTCTTGTACTTAAGTCGGCATTGTGCCTTTTGTTTTTAAATCCGATGCAATTTCTGTGTTTCATCGTCAATAAGAAGGTCAGAGGGATACAGCAAACCTGAAGTGAAGCATCGGAATCTATAGCTAGTGTCACAGGAATGGTTCAAAGCATAGACAGAAAGAAGAGTCAGTTTTCTTGTACTTAAGTCGGCATTGTGCCTTTTGTATTTAATTCCGATGCAATTTCTGTGTTTCATCGTCAAAAAGAAGGTCAGAGGGAAACAGTAAACCTGAAGTGAAGCATCGGAATCCATAACTAGTGTCACAGGAATGGTTCAAAACATAGACAGTAAGAAGAGTCAGTTTTCTTGTACTTAAGTCAGCATTGTGCCTTTTGTATTTAATTCCAATGGAATTTCTGTGTTTCATCGTCAATAAGAAGGTTCAGAGGGATACAGTAAACCAGAAGTGAAGCTTCGGAATCTATAACTAGTGTCACAGGATTGGTTGAAAACATAGACAGTAAGAAGAGTCAGTTTTCTTGTACTTAAGTCGGCATTGTGCCTTTTGTATTTAATTCCGAAGCAAATTCTGTGTTTCATCGTCAATAAGAAGGACACAGGGACACAGTAAACCCGAAGTGAAGCATCGGAATCAATAAGTAGTGTCACAGGAATGGTTCAAAACATTGACTGTAAGAAAAGTCAGTTTTCTTGTACTTAAGTCAGCATTGTGCCTTTTGTATTTAATTCCAATGCAATTTCTGTGTTTCATCGTCAATAAGAAGGTCAGAGGGATACAGTAAACCTGAAGTGAAGCATCGGAATCTATGACTAGTGTCACAGGAATGGTTCAAACATAGACAGTAAGAAGAGTCAGTTTTCTTGTACTTAAGTCGGCATTTTGCCTTTTGTATTTAATTCTGATGCAATTTCTGTGTTTCATCGTCAATAAGAAGGTCAGAGGGATACAGTAAACCTGAAGTGAAGCATAGGATTCTATAACTAGTGTCACAGGAATGGTTCAAAACTTACACAGTAAGAAGAGTCAGTTATCTTGTACTTAAGTCGGCATTGTGCCTATTGTATTTAATTCCGATGCAATTTCTGTGTTTCATCGTCAATAAGAACTTCAGAAGGATACAGTAAACCTGAAGTGAAACATCGGAATCTATAACTAGTGTCACAGGAATGGTTCAAAACATAGACAGTAAGAAGAGTCAATTTTCTTGTACTTAAGTCGGCATTGTGCATTTTGTATTTAATTCCGTGGCAAATTGTGTGTTTCATCGTCAATACGAAGGTCAGAGGGATAGAGTAAACCTGAAGTGAAGCATTGGAATCTATAACTAGTGTAACAGGAACGGTTCAAACATAGACAGTTAGAAGAGTTAGTTTTCTTTTACTTAAGTCGGCATTGTGACTTTTGTATTTAAATCCGATGCAATTTCTGTGTTTCATCGTCAATAAGAAGGTCGGAAGGATACAGTAAACCTGAAGTGAAACATCGGAATCAATAACTAGTGTCACAGGAATGGTTCAAAACATAGACATTAAGAAGAGTCAGTTTTCTTGTACTTAGGTCGGCATTGTGCCTGTTCTATTTAATTCCGATGCAATTTCAGTGTTTCATCGTCAATAGGAAGGTCAGAGGGATACAGTAAACCTGAAGTGAAGCATCGGAATCTATAACTAGCGTAACAGGAATGATTCAAACCACAGACAGTAAGAAGGGTCAGTTATCTCGTACTTAAGTCGGCATTGTGCCTTTTGTATTTAATTCCGAAGCAATTTCTGTGTTTCATCGTCAATAAGAAGGTCAGAGGGATACAGTAAACCTGAAGTAAAGCAACGGAATCTATAACGAGTGTCACATGAATTGTTCACAACATAGACAGTAAGAAGAGACAGTTTTCTTGTACTTAAGTCGGCATTGTGCCTTTTGGATTTAATTCCGATGCAATTTCTGTGTTTCATCGTCAATAAGAAGGTCAGAGGGATACAGTAAACCTGACGTGAAGCATCGGAATCTATAACTAGTGTCCCAGGAATGGTTCAAAACATAGACAGTAACAAGAGTCAGTTTTCTTGTACTTAAGTCGGCATTGTGCCTTTTGTATTTAATTCCGATACAATTTCAGTGTTTCACAGTCAATAAGAAAGTCAGAGGCATACAGTAAACCTGAAGTGAAACATCGGAACCTATTACTAGTGTCACAGGAATGGTTCAAAACATAGACAGTAAGAAGAGTCAGTTTTCTTGTATTTAAGTCGGCATTGTGCCTCTTGTATTTAATTCCGATGCAATTTCGGTGTTTCATCGTCAATACGAAGGTCAGAGCGATACAGTGAACCTAAAGTGAAGCATCGGAATCTATAACTAGTGTCACAGGAATGGTTCAAACATAGACAGTAAGAAGAGTCAGTTTTCTTGTGCTTAAGTCGGCATTGTGCCTTTTGTTTTTAAATCCGATGCTATTTCTGTGTTTCATCGTCAATAAGAAGGTCAGAGGGATACAGCAAACCTGAAGTGAAGCATCGGAATCTATAACTAGTGTCACAGGAATGGTTCAAAGCATAGACAGTAAGAAGAGTCAGTTTTCTTGTACTTAAGTCGGCATTGTGCTTTTTGTATTTAATTCCGATGCAATTTCTGTGTTTCATCGTCAAAAAGAAGGTCAGAGGGATACAGTAAACCTGAAGTGAAGCATCGGAATCCATAACTAGTGTCACAGGAATGGTTCAAAACATAGACAGTAAGAAGAGTCAGTTTTCTTGTACTTAAGTCGGCATTGTGCATTTTGTATTCAATTCCGAAGCAATTTCTGTGTTTCATCGTCCATACGGAGGTCAGAGTGATACAGTAAACCAGAAGTAAGGCACCGGAATCTATAACGAGTGTCACATGAATGGTTCAAATCATAGACAGTAAGAAGAGTCAGTTTTCTTGTACTTAAGTCGGCGTTGAACCTTTTGTTTTAATTCCGATGCAATTTCTGTGTTTCATCGTCAATAAGAAGGTCAGAGGGATACAGTAAACCTGAAGTGAAGCATCGGAATCTATAACTAGTGTCACAGGAATGGTTCAAATCATAGACATTAAGAAGAGTCAGTTTTCTTGTACTTAAGTCGGCATTGTGTCTTTTGTATTTAATTCCGATGCAATTTCTGTGTTTCATCGTCAATAAGAAGGACAGAGGGACACAGTAAACCTGAAGTGAAGCATCGGAATCTATAAGTAGTGTCACAGGAATTGTTCAAATCATAGACAGTTACAAGAGTCAGTTTTCTTGTACTTAAGATGGCCTTGTGCCTTTTGTATTTAATTCCGATGCAATTTCTGTGTTTCATCGTCAATAAGAAGGGCAGAGGGACACAGTAAACCTGAAGTGAAGCATCGGAATCAATAAGTAGTGTCACAGGAATGGTTCAAAACATTGACTGTAAGAAAAGTCAGTTTTCTTGTACCTAAGTCGGCATTGTGCCTCTTGTATTTAATTCCGATGCAATTTCTGTGTTTCATCGTCAATAAGGAGGTCAGAGGGATACAGTAAACCCGAAGTGAAGCATCATAATCTATAACTAGTGACACAGGAATGGTTCAAAACAAGGCAGTAAGAAGAGTCAGTTTTCTTGTACTTAAGTCGGCATTGTGCCTTTTGTATTTAATTCCGATGCAATTTCTGTGTTTCATCGTCAATAAGAAGGTCAGAGGGATTCAGTAAACCTGAAGTGAAGCATTGGAGTCTATAATTAGTGTCACAGGAATGGTTCAAAACACAGACAGTAAGAAGAGTCAGTTTTCTTGCACTTAAGTCGGCATTGTGACTTTCGTATTTAATTCCGATCCAATTTATGTGTTTCATTGTCAAGGAGGAGGAGGAGGAGGATATTAGTGTTTAACGTCCCGTCGACAACGAGGTCATTAGAGACGGAGCGCAAGCTCGGGGGAGGGAAGGATGGGGAAGGAAATCGGCCGTGCCCTTTCAAAGGAACCATCCCGGCATTTGCCTGAACCGATTTAGGGAAATCACGGAAAACCTAAATTAGGATGGCCGGAGACGGGATTGAACCGTCGTCCTCCCGAATGCGAGTCCAGTGAGCTAACCACTTCATCGTCAATACGAGGGTCAGAGGGATACAGTAAACCTGAAGTGAAGCATCGGAATCTATAACAAGTGTCACAGGAATGGTTCAAATATTGACAGTAAGAAGAGTCAGTTTTCTTGTACTTAAGTCGGCATTGTGCCTTTTCGATTTAATTCCGATGCAATTTCTGTGATTCATCGTCAATAAGAAGGTCAGAGGGAAACAGTAAACCGGAAGTGAAGAATCGGAATCTATAAGTAGTTTCACAGGAATGGTTCAAATCAAAGACGGTAAGAAGAGTCTGTTATCTTTACTTAAGTCGGCATTGTGCCTCTTGTATTTAATTCCGATGCAATTTCTGTGTTTCATCGTCAATAAGAAGGTCAGAGGCATACAATAAATTTGAAGTGAAGCATCGGAATCTATAACAAGTGTCACAGGAATGGTTCAAAGCATAGACAGTAAGAAGAGTCAGTATTCTGGTACTTAAGTCGGCATTGTGCCTTTTGTATTTAATTCCGATGCAATTTTAGTGTTTCATCATCAATAAGAAGGTCAGAGGGATACAGTGAACCTGAAGTGAAGCATCGGAATCTATAACTAGTGTCACAGGAATGGTTCAAAACATAGACAGTAAGAAGAGGCAGTTTTCTTGTACTTAAGTCAGCATTGTGCATTTTGTATTTAATTCCGATGCAATTTCTGTGTTTCATCGTCAATAGGAAGATCAGAGGGAAACAGTAAACCTGAAGTGAAGCATCGGAATCTATAAGTAGTGTCACATGAATGGTTCTAATCATAGATGGTAAGAAGAGTCAGTTATCTTGTACTTAAGTGGGCATTGTGCCTTTTGTTATTAATTCCGAAGCAATTTCTGTGTTTCATCGTCAATAAAAGGGTCAGAGGGATACAGTAGACCTGAAGTAAAGCATCGGAGTCTATAACGAGTGTCACATGAATGGTTCAAAACATAGACAGTAAGAAGAGTCAGTTTTCTTGTACTTAAGTCGGCACTGTGCATTTTGTATTTAATTCCGATGCAATTTCAGTGTTTCATCATCAATAAGAAGGTCAGAGGGATACAGTGAACCTGAAGTGAAGCATCGGAATCTATAACTAGTGTCACAGTAATGGTTCAAAACATAGACAGTAAGAAGAGTCAGTTTTCTTGTACTTAAATCGGCATTGTACCTTTTATATTTAATTCCGATGTAATTACTGTGATTCATCGTCAATAAGAAGGTCAGAGGGATCCAGTAAACCTGAAGTGAAACATCGGAATCTATAACTAGTGTCACAGGAATGGTTCAAAACATAGACAGTAAGAAGAGTCAGTTTTCTTGTACTTAAGTCGGCATTGTGCCTTTTGTATTTATTCCGAAGCAAATTCTGTGTTTCATCGTCACTAAGAAGGTCAGAGGCATACAGTGAACCTGATGTGAGCATCGGATCTATAACTAGTGTCACAGGAATGGTTCAAAACATAGACTGTAAGAAGAGTCAGTTTTCTTGTACTTAAGTCAGCATTGTGCCTTTTGTATTTAATTCCAATGCAATTTCTGTGTTTCATCGTCAATAAGAAGGTCAGAGGGATACAGTAAACCTGAAGTGAAGCATCGGAATCTATGACTAGTGTCACAGGAATGGTTCAAACATAGACAGTAAGAAGAGTCAGTTTTCTTGTACTTAAGTCGGCATTGTGCCTTTTGTATTTAATTCTGATGCAATTTCTGTGTTTCATCGTCAATAAGAATGTCAGAGGGATACATAAACCTGAAGTGAAGCATAGGATTCTATAACTAGTGTCACAGGAATGGTTCAGAACTTACACAGTAAGAAGAGTCAGTTATCTTGTACTTAAGTCGGCATTGTGCCTATTGTATTTAATTCCGATGCAATTTCTGTGTTTCATCGTCAATAAGAACTTCAGAAGGATACAGTGAACCTGAAGTGAAACATCGGAATCTATAACTAGTGTCACAGGAATGGTTCAAAACATAGACAGTAAGAAGAGTCAATTTTCTTGTACTTAAGTCGGCATTGTGCATTTTGTATTTAATTCCGTGGCAAATTGTGTGTTTCATCGTCAATACGAAGGTCAGAGGGATACAGTAAACCTGAAGTGAAGCATCGGAATCTATAACTACTGTCACAGGAATGGTTCAAACCACAGACAGTAAGAAGGGTCAGTTATCTCGTACTTAAGTCGGCATTGTGCCTTTTGTATTTAAATCCGATGCAATTTCTGTGTTTCATCGTCAATAAGAAGGTCGGAAGGATACAGTAAACCTGAAGTGAAGCATCGGAATCAATAACTACTGTCACAGGAATGGTTCAAACCACAGACAGTAAGAAGGGTCAGTTATCTCGTACTTAAGTCGGCATTGTGCCTTTTGTATTTAATTCCGAAGCAATTTCTGTGTTTCATCGTCAATAAGAAGGTCAGAGGGATACAGTAAACCTGAAGTAAAGCAACGGAATCTATAACGAGTGTCACATGAATTGTTCACAACATAGACAGTAAGAAGAGACAGTTTTCTTGTACTTAAGTCGGCATTGTGCCTTTTGTATTTAATTCCGATGCAATTTCTGTGTTTCATCGTCAATAAGAAGGTCAGAGGGATACAGTAAACCTGACGTGAAGCATCGGAATCTATAACTAGTGTCCCAGGAATGGTTCAAAACATAGACAGTAACAAGAGTCAGTTTTCTTGTACTTAAGTCGGCATTGTGCCTTTTGTATTTAATTCCGATACAATTTCAGTGTTTCACAGTCAATAAGAGAGTCAGAGGCATACAGTAAACCTGAAGTTAAACATCGGAATCTATTACTAGTGTCACAGGAATGGTTCAAAACATAGACAGTAAGAAGAGTCAGTTTTCTTGTACTTAAGTCGGCATTGTGCCTCTTGTATTTAATTCCGATGCATTTTCGGTGTTTCATCGTCAATAAGAAGGTCAGAGCGATACAGTGAACCTAAAGTGAAGCATCGGAATCTATAACTAGTGTCGCAGGAATTGTTCAAACATAGACAGTAAGAAGAGTCAGTTTTCTTGTACTTAAGTCGGCATTGTGCCTTTTGTTTTTAAATCCGATGCAATTTCTGTGTTTCATCGTCAATAAGAAGGTCAGAGGGATACAGCAAACCTGAAGTGAAGCATCGGAATCTATAACTAGTGTCACAGGAATGGTTCAAAGCATAGACAGTAAGAAGAGTCAGTTTTCTTGTACTTAAGTCGGCATTGTGCCTTTTGTATTTAATTCCGATGCAATTTCTGTGTTTCATCGTCAAAAAGAAGGTCAGAGGGATACAGTAAACCTGAAGTGAAGCATCGGAATCCATAACTAGTGTCACAGGAGTGGTTCAAAACATAGACAGTAAGAAGAGTCAGTTTTCTTGTACTTAAGTCAGCATTGTGTCTTTTGTATTTAATTCCAATGGAATTTCTGTGTTTCATCGTCAATAAGAACGTCAGAGGGATACAGTAAACCAGAAGTGAAGCATCGGAATCTATAACTAGTGTCACAGGATTGGTTGAAAACATAGACAGTAAGAAGAGTCAGTTTTCTTGTACTTAAGTCGGCATTGTGCCTTTTGTATTTAATTCCGAAGCAAATTCTGTGTTTCATCGTCACTAAGAAGGTGTGAGGCATACAGTGAACCTGATGTGAGCATCGGATCTATAACTAGTGTCACAGGAATGGTTCAAAACATAGACTGTAAGAAGAGTCAGTTTATTTGTACTTAAGTCAGCATTGTGCCTTTTGTATTTAATTCCAATGCAATTTCTGTGTTTCATCGTCAATAAGAAGGTCAGAGGCATACAGTGAACCTGATGTGAGCATCGGATCTATAACTAGTGTCACAGGAATGGTTCAAAACATAGACTGTAAGAAGAGTCAGTTTTCTTGTACTTAAGTCGGCATTGTGCCTTTTGTATTTAATTCCGAAGCAAACTCTGTGTTTCATCGTCACTAAGAAGGTCAGGGACATACAGTAAACATGAAGTGAAGCATCGGAATCTATAACTAGTGTAACAGGAATGGTTCAAACCACAGACAGTGAGAAGAGTCAGTAATCTTGTACTTAAGTCGGCATTGTGCATTTTGTATTCAATTCCGAAGCAATTTCTGTGTTTCATCGTCAATACGGAGGTCAGAGTGATACAGTAAACCAGAAGTAAGGCACCGGAATCTATAACGAGTGTCACATGAATGGTTCAAATCATAGACAGTAAGAAGAGTCAGTTTTCTTGTACTTAAGTCAGCATTGTGCCTTTTGTATTTAATTCCAATGGAATTTCTGTGTTTCATCGTCAATAAGAAGGACAGAGGGACACAGTAAACCTGAAGTGAAGCATCGGAATCAATAAGTAGTGTCACAGGAATGGTTCAAAACATTGACTGTAAGAAAAGGCCGTTTTCTTGTACTTAAGTCGGCATTGTGCCTCTTGTATTTAATTCCGATGCAATTTCTGTGTTTCATCGTCAATTAGGAGGTCAGAGGGATACAGTAAACCTGAAGTGAAGCATCAGAATCTATAACTAGTGACACAGGAATGGTTCAAAACAAGGCAGTAAGAAGAGTCAGTTTTCTTGTACTTAAGTCGGCATTGTGCCTTTTGTATTTATTTCCGATGCAATTTCTGTGTTTCATCGTCAATAAGAAGGTCAGAGGGATTCAGTAAACCTGAAGTGAAGCATTGGAGTCTATAATTAGTGTCACAGGAATGGTTCAAAACATAGACAGTAAGAAGAGTCAGTTTTCTTGCACTTAAGTCGGCATTGTGACTTTCGTATTTAATTATGAACCAATTTCTGTGATTCATTGTCAAGGAGGAGGAGGAGGAGGATATTAGTGTTTAACGTCCCGTCGACAACGAGGTCATTAGAGACGGAGCGCAAGCTCGGGGGAGGGAAGGATGGGGAAGGAAATCGGCCGTGCCCTTTCAAAGGAACCATCCCGGCATTTGCCTGAACCGATTTAGGGAAATCACGGAAAACCTAAATTAGGATGGCCGGAGACGGGATTGAACCGTCGTCCTCCCGAATGCGAGTCCAGTGAGCTAACCACTTCATCGTCAAAACGAAGGTCAGAGGGATACAGTAAACCTGAAGTGAAGAATCGGAATCTATAAGTAGTGTCACAGGAATGGTTCAAATCAAAGACGGTAAGAAGAGTCTGTTATCTTGTACTTAAGTCGGCATTGTGCCTTTTGTTATTAATTCCGAAGCAATTTCTGTGTTTCATCGTTAATAAAATGCTCAGAGGGATACAGTAAACCTGAAGTAAAGCATCGGAATCTATAACGAGTGTCACATGAATGGTTCAAAACATAGACATTAAGAAGAGTCAGTTTTCTTGTACTTAGGTCGGCGTTGTGCCTTTTCTATTTAATTCCGATGCAATTTCAGTGTTTCATCGTCAATAGGAAGGTCAGAGGGATACAGTAAACCTGAAGTGAAGCATCGGAATCTATAACTAGCGTAACAGGAATGGTTCAAACCACAGACAGTAAGAAGGGTCAGTTATCTCGTACTTAAGTCGGCATTGTGCCTTTTGTATTTAATTCCGAAGCAATTTCTGTGCTTCATCGTCAATAAGAAGGTCAGAAGGATACAGTAAACCTGAAGTAAAGCAACGGAATCTATAACGAGTGTCACATGAATTGTTCACAACATAGACAGTAAGAAGAGACAGTTTTCTTGTACTTAAGTCGGCATTGTGCCTTTTGTATTTAATTCCGATGCAATTTCTGTGTTTCATCGTCAATAAGAAGGTCAGAGGGATACAGTAAACCTGACGTGAAGCATCGGAATCTATAACTAGTGTCCCAGGAATGGTTCAAAACATAGACAGTAACAAGAGTCAGTTTTCTTGTACTTAAGTCGGCATTGTGCCTTTTGTATTTAATTCCGATACAATTTCAGTGTTTCACAGTCAATAAGAAAGTCAGAGGCATACAGTAAACCTGAAGTGAAACATCGGAATCTATTACTAGTGTCACAGGAATGGTTCAAAACATAGACAGTAAGAAGAGTCAGTTTTCTTGTACTTAAGTCGGCATTGTGCCTCTTGTATTTAATTCCGATGCAATTTCGGTGTTTCATCGTCAATAAGAAGGTCAGAGCGATACAGTGAACCTAAATTGAAGCATCGGAATCTATAACTAGTGTCACAAGAATGGTTCAAACATAGACAGTAAGAAGAGTCAGTTTTCTTGTACTTAAGTCGGCATTGTGCCTTTTGTATTTAATTCCGATGCAATATCTGTGTTTCATCGTCAAAAAGAAGGTCAGAGGGATACAGTAAACCTGAAGTGAAGCATCGGAATCCATAACTAGTGTCACAAGAATGGTTCAAAATATAGACAGTAAGAAGAGTCAGTTTTCTTGTACTTAAGTCAGCATTGTGCCTTTTGTATTTTATTCCAATGGAATTTCTGTGTTTCATCGTCAATAAGAAGGTCAGAGGGATACAGTAAACCAGAAGTGAAGCATCGGAATCTATAACTAGTGTCACAGGATTGGTTAAAAACATAGACAATAAGAAGAGTCAGTTTTCTTGTACTTAAGTCGGCATTGTGCCTTTTGTATTTAATTCCGAAGCAAATTCTGTGTTTCATCGTCACTAAGAAGGTCAGAGGCATACAGTGAACCTGATGTGAGCATCGGATCTATAACTAGTGTCACAGGAATGGTTCAAAACATAGACTGTAAGAAGAGTCAGTTTTCTTGTACTTAAGTCAGCATTGTGCCTTTTGTATTTAATTCCAATGCAATTTCTGTGTTTCATCGTCAATAAGAAGGTCAGAGGCATACAGTGAACCTGATGTGAGCATCGGATCTATAACTAGTGTCACAGGAATAGTTCAAAACATAGACTGTAAGAAGAGTCAGTTTTCTTGTACTTAAGTCAGCATTGTGCCTTTTGTATTTAATTCCGAAGGAAACTCTGTGTTTCATCGTCACTAAGAAGGTCAGGGACATACAGTAAACATGAAGTGAAGCATCGGAATCTATAACTAGTGTTACAGGAATGGTTCAAACCACAGACAGTGAGAAGAGTCAGTAATCTTGTACTTAAGTCGGCATTGTGCATTTTGTATTCAATTCCGAAGCAATTTCTGTGTTTCATCGTCAATACGGAGGTCAGAGTGATACAGTAAACCAGAAGTAAGGCACCGGAATCTATAACGAGTGTCACATGAATGGTCCAAATCATAGACAGTAAGAAGAGTCAGTTTTCTTGTACTTAAGTCGGCGTTGAACCTTTTGTTTTAATTCCGATGCAATTTCTGTGTTTCATCGTCAATAAGAAGGTCAGAGGGATACAGTAAACCTGAAGTGAAGCATCGGAATCTATAACTAGTGTCACAGGAATGGTTCAAATCATAGACAGTAAGAAGAGTCAGTTTTCTTGTACTTAAGTCGGCATTGTGCCTTTTGTATTTGATTCCGATGCAATTTCTGTGTTTCATCGTCAATAAGAAGGACAGAGGGACACAGTAAACCTCAAGTGAAGCATCGGAATCTATAAGTAGTGTCACAGGAATGGTTCAAATCATAGACAGTAACAAGAGTCAGTTTTCTTGTACTTAAGTCGGTCTTGTGCCTTTTGTATTTAATTCCGATGCAATTTCTGTGTTTCATCGTCAATAAGAAGGACACAGGGACACAGTAAACCCGAAGTGAAGCATCGGAATCAATAAGTAGTGTCACAGGAATGGTTCAAAACATTGACTGTAAGAAAAGTCAGTTTTCTTGTACTTAAGTCGGCATTGTGCCTCTTGTATTTAATTCCGATGCAATTTCTGTGTTTCATCGTCAATAAGGAGGTCAGAGGGATACAGTAAACCTGAAGTGAAGCATCAGAATCTATAACTAGTGACACAGGAATGGTTCAAAACAAGTCAGTAAGAAGAGTCAGTTTTCTTGTACTTAAGTCGGCATTGTGCCTTTTGTATTTAATTCCGATGCAATTTCTGTGTTTCATCGTCACTAAGAAGGTCAGAGGGATTCAGTAAACCTGAAGTGAAGCATTGGAGTCTATAATTAGTGTCACAGGAATGGTTCAAAACATAGACAGTAAGAAGAGTCAGTTTTCTTGCACTTAAGTCGGCATTGTGACTTTCGTATTTAATTCCGATCCAATTTCTGTGTTTCATTGTCAAGGAGGAGGAGGAGGAGGATATTAGTGTTTAACGTCCCGTCGACAACGAATTCATTAGAGACGGTGCGCAAGCTCGGGGGAGGGAAGGATGGGGAAGGAAATCGGCCGTGCCCTTTCAAAGGAACCATCCCGGCATTTGCCTGAACCGATTTAGGGAAATCACGGAAAACTTAAATCAGGATGGCCGGAGACGGGATTGAACCGTCGTCCTCCCGATTGCGAGTCCAGTGAGCTAACCACTTCATCGTCAATAAGAAGGTCAAAGGGATACAGTAAACCTGAAGTGAAGCATCGGAATCTATAACTAGTGTCACAGGAATGGTTCAAATATAGACAGTAAGAAGAGTCAGTTTTCTTGTACTTAAGTCGGCATTGTGCCTTTTCGATTTAATTCCGATGCAATTTCTGTGATTCATCGTCAATAAGAAGGTCAGAGGGAAACAGTAAACCGGAAGTGAAGAATCGGAATCTATAAGTAGTGTCACAGGAATGGTTCAAATCAAAGACGGTAAGAAGAGTCTGTTATCTTGTACTTAAGTCGGCATTGTGCCTTTTGTTATCAATTCCGAAGCAATTTCTGTGTTTCATCGTTAATAAAATGCTCAGAGGGATACAGTAAACCTGAAGTAAAGCATCGGAATCTATAACGAGTGTCACATGAATGGTTCAAAACATAGACAGTAAGAAGAGTCAGTTTTCTTGTACTTAAGTCGGCATTGTGCCTTTTGTATTTAATTCCGATGCAATTTCTGTGTTTCAACGTCAATAAGAAGGTCAGAGGCATACAATAAATTTGAAGTGAAGCATCGGAATCTATAACAAGTGTCACAGGAATGGTTCAAAGCATAGACAGTAAGAAGAGTCAGTTTTCTGGTACTTAAGTCGGCATTGTGCCTTTTGTATTTAATTCCGATGCAATTTTAGTGTCTCATCATCAATAAGAAGGTCAGAGGGATACAGTGAACCTGAAGTGAAGCATCGGAATCTATAACTAGTGTCACAGGAATGGTTCAAAACATAGACAGTAAGAAGAGTCAGTTTTCTTGTACTTAAATCGGCATTGTACCTTTTATATTTAATTCCGATGTAATTACTGTGATTCATCGTCAATAAGAAGGTCAGAGGGATACAGTAAACCTGAAGTAAAGCATCGGAATCTATAACGAGTGTCACATGAATGGTTCAAAACATAGACAGTAAGACGAGTCAGTTTTCTTGTACTTAAGTCGTCATTGTGCCTTTTGTATTTAATTCCGATGCAATTTCGGTGTTTCATCGTCAATAAGATGGTCAGAGGGATACAGTGAACCTGAAGTGAAGCATCGCAATCTATAACTAGTGTCACAGGAATGGTTCAAAGCATAGACAGTAAGAAGAGGCAGTTTTCTTGTACTTAAGTCGGCATTGTGCCTTATGTATTTAATTCCGATGCAATTTCTGTGTTTCATCGTCAATAAGAAGGTCAGAGGGATACAGTAACCCGGAAGTGAACCATCGGAATCTTTAACTAGTGTCACAGTAATGGTTCATAACATAGACAGTAAGAAGAGTCAGTTTTCTTGTACTTAAATCGGCATTGTACCTTTTATATTTAATTCCGATGTAATTTCTGTGATTCATCGTCAAAAAGAAGGTCAGAGGGATACACTAAACCTGAAGTGAAGCATCGGAAACCATAACTACTGTCACATGAATGGTTCAAAACATAGACAGTAAGAAGAGTCAGTTTTCCTGTACTTAAGTCAGCATTGTGCCTTTTGTATTTAATTCCAATGCAATTTCTGTGTTTCATCGTCAATAAGAAGGTCAGAGGGATACAGTAAATTTGAAGTGAAGCATCGGAATCTATAACTAGCGTCACATGAATGGTTCAAAACATACACAGTAAGAAGAGTCATTTTTCTTGTACTTAAATCAGCATTGTGCCTTTTGTATTTAATTCCGATGCAATTTCTGTGATTCATCGTCAATAAGAAGGTCAGAGGTATATAGTAAACCTGAAGTGAAGCATCGGAATCTGTAACTAGTGTCACAGGTATGGTTCAAAACATAGACAGTTAGAAGAGTCATTTTTCTTGTAATTAAGTCGGCATTGTGCCTTTTGTATTTATTTCCGATGCAATATCTGTTTTTCATCGTCAAGAAGATGGTCAGAGGGATACAGTAAGCCTGAAGTGAAGCATCGGAATCAATAACTAGTGTCACAGGAATGGTTCAAAACATAGACATTAAGAAGAGTCAGTTTTCTTGTACTTAGGTCGGCATTGTGACTTTTCTATTTAATTCCGATGTAATTTCTGTGTTTCATCGTCAATAAGAAGGTCAGAGGGAAACAGTAAACCTGAAGTGAAGCATCGGAATCTATGACTAGTGTCACAGGAATGGTTCAAACATAGACAGTAAGAAGAGTCAGTTTTCTTGTACTTATGTCGGCATTGTGCCTTTTGTATTTAATTCTGATGCAATTTCTGTGTTTCATCGTCAATAAGAAGGTCAGAGGGATACAGTAAACCTGAAGTGAAGCATAGGATTCTATAACTAGTGTCACAGGAATGGTTCAAAACTTACACAGTAAGAAGAGTCAGTTATCTTGTACTTAAGTCGGCATTGTGCCTATTGTATTTAATTCCGATGCAATTTCTGTGTTTCATCGTCAATAAGAACTTCAGAAGGATACAGTAAAACTGAAGTGAAGCATCGGAATCTATAACTAGTGTCACAGGAATGGTTCAAAACATAGACAGTATGAAGAGTCAATTTTCTTGTACTTAAGTCGGCATTGTGCATTTTGTATTTAATTCCGTTGCAACTTGTGTGTTTCATCGTCAATACGAAGGTCAGAGGGATACAGTAAACCTGAAGTGAAGCATCGGAATCTATAACTAGTGTAACAGGAACGGTTCAAACATAGACAGTTAGAAGAGTTAGTTTTCTTTTACTTAAGTCGGCATTGTGACCTTTGAATTTAAATCCGATGCAATTTCTGTGTTTCATCGTCAATAAGAAGGTCGGAAGGATACAGTAAACCTGAAGTAAAGCATCGGAATCAATAACTAGTGTCACAGGAATGGTTCAAAACATAGACATTAAGAAGAGTCAGTTTTCTTGTACTTAGGTCGGGATTGTGCCTTTTCTATTTAATTCCGATGCAATTTCAGTGTTTCATCGTCAATAGGAAGGTCAGAGGGATACAGTAAACCTGAAGTGAAGCATCGGAATCTATAACTAGCGTAACAGGAATGGTTCAAACCACAGACAGTAAGAAGGGTCAGTTATCTCGTACTTAAGTCGGCATTGTGCCTTTTGTATTTAATTCCGAAGTAATTTCTGTGTTTCATCGTCAATAAGAAGGTCAGAGGGATACAGTAAACCTGAAGTAAAGCAACTGAATCTATAACGAGTGTCACATGAATTGTTCGCAACATAGACAGTAAGAAGAGACAGTTTTCTTGTACTTAAGTCGGCATTGTGCCTTTTGTATTTAATTCCGATGCAATTTCTGTGTTTCATCGTCAATAAGAAGGTCAGAGGGATACAGTAAACCTGACGTGAAGCATCGGAATCTATAACTAGTGTCCCAGGAATGGTTCAAAACATAGACAGTAACTAGAGTCAGTTTTCTTGTACTTAAGTCGGCATTGTGCCTTTTGTATTTAATTCCGATACAATTTCAGTGTTTCACAGTCAATAAGAAAGTCAGAGGCATACAGTAAACCTGAAGTGAAACATCGGAATCTATTACTAGTGTCACAGGAATGGTTCAAAACATAGACAGTAAGAAGAGTCAGTTTTCTTGTACTTAAGTCGGCATTTCGCCTTTTGTATTTAATTCCGATGCAATTTCGGTGTTTCATTGTCAATAAGAAGGCCAGAGGGATAGAGTGAACCTAAAGTGAAGCATCGGAATCTATAACTAGTGGCACAGGAATGGTTCAAACATAGACAGTAAGAAGAGTCAGTTTTCTTGTACTTAAGTCGGCATTGTGCCTTTTGTATTTAATTCCGATGCAATTTCGGTGTTTCATCGTCAATAAGAAGGTCAGAGCGATACAGTGAACCTGAAGTGAAGCATTGGAATCTATAACTAGTGTCACAGGAATGGTTCAAACATAGACAGTAAGAAGAGTCAGTTTTCTTGTACTTAAGTCGGCATTGTGCCTTTTGTTTTTAAATCCGATGCAATTTCTGTGTTTCATCGTCAATAAGAAGGTCAGAGGGATACAGCAAACCTGAAGTGAGCATCGGAATCTATAACTAGTGTCACAGGAATGGTTCAAAGCATAGACAGTAAGAAGAGTCAGTTTTCTTGTACTTAAGTCGGCATTGTGCCTTTTGTATTTAATTCCGATGCAATTTCTGTGTTTCATCGTCAAAAAGAAGGTCAGAGGGATGCAGTAAACCTGAAGTGAAGCATAGGATTCTATAACTAGTGTCACAGGAATGGTTCAAACTTACACAGTAAGAAGAGTCAGTTATCTTGTACTTAAGTCGGCATTGTGCCTATTGCATTTAATTCCGATGCAATTTCTGTGTTTCATCGTCAATAAGAACTTCAGAAGGATACAGTAAACCTGAAGTGAAGCATCGGAATCTATAACTAGTGTCACAGGAATGGTTCAAAACATAGACAGTAAGAAGAGTCAATTTTCTTGTACTTAAGTCGGCATTGTGCATTTTGTATTTAATTCCGTGGCAAATTGTGTGTTTCATCGTCAATACGAAGGTCAGAGGGATACAGTAAACCTGAAGTGAAGCATCGGAACTATAACTAGTGTAACAGGAACGGTTCAAACATAGACAGTTAGAAGAGTTAGTTTTCTTTTACTTAAGTCGGCATTGTGACTTTTGTATTTAAATCCGATGCAATTTCTGTGTTTCATCGTCAATAAGAAGGTCGGAAGGATACAGTTAACCTGAAGTGAAGCATCGGAATCAATAACTAGTGTCACAGGAATGGTTCAAAACATAGACATTAAGAAGAGTCAGTTTTCTTGTACTTAGGTCGGCATTGTGCCTTTTCTATTTAGTTCCGATGCAATTTCAGTGTTTCATCGTCAATAGGAAGGTCAGAGGGATACAGTAAACCTGAAGTGAAGCATCGGAATCTATAACTAGCGTAACAGGAATGGTTCAAACCACAGACAGTAAGAAGGGTCAGTTATCTCGTACTTAAGTCGGCATTGTGCCTTTTGTATTTAATTCCGAAGCAATTTCTGTGTTTCATCGTCAATAAGAAGGTCAGAGGGATACAGTAAACCTGAAGTAAAGCAACGGAATCTATAACGGGTGTCACATGAATTGTTCACAACATAGACAGTAAGAAGAGACAGTTTTCTTGTACTTAAGTCGGCATTGTGCCTTTTGTATTTAATTCCGATGCAATTTCTGTGTTTCATCGTCAATAAGAAGGTCAGAGGGATACAGTAAACCTGACGTGAAGCATCGGAATCTATAACTAGTGTCCCAGGAATGGTTCAAAACATAGACAGTAACAAGAGTCAGTTTTCTTGTACTTAAGTCGGCATTGTGCCTTTTGTATTTAATTCCGATGCAATTTCGGTGTTTCATCGTCAATAAGAAGGTCAGAGCGATACAGTGAACCTAAAGTGAAGCATCGGAATCTATAACTAGTGTCACAGGAATGGTTCAAACATAGACAGTAAGAAGAGTCAGTTTTCTTGTACTTAAGTCGGCATTGTGCCTTTTGTTTTTAAATCCGATGCAATTTCTGTGTTTCATCGTCAATAAGAAGGTCAGAGGGATACTGCAAACCTGAAGTGAAGCATCGGAATCTATAACTAGTGTCACAGGAATGGTTCAAAGCATAGACAGTAAGAAGAGTCAGTTTTCTTGTACTTAAGTCGGCATTGTGCCTTTTGTATTTAATTCCGATGCAATTTCTGTGTTTCATCGTCAAAAAGAAGGTCAGAGGGATACAGTAAACCTGAAGTGAAGCACCGGAATCCTTAACTAGTGTCACAGGAATGGTTCAAAACATAGACATTAAGAAGAGACAGTTTTCTTGGATTTAAGTCAGCATTGTGCCTTTTGTATTTAATTCCAATGGAATTTCTGTGTTTCATCGTCAATAAGAAGGTCAGAGGGATACAGTAAACCAGAAGTGAAGCATCGGAATCTATAACTAGTGTCACAGGATTGGTTGAAAACATAGACAGTAAGAAGAGTCAGTTTTCTTGTACTTAAGTCGGCATTGTGCCTTTTGTATTTAATTCCGAAGCAAATTCTGTGTTTCATCGTCACTAAGAAGGTCAGAGGCATACAGTGAACCTGATGTGAGCATCGGATCTATAACTAGTGTCACAGGAATGGTTCAAAACATAGACTGTAAGAAGAGTCAATTTTCTTGTACTTATGTCAGCATTGTGCCTTTTGTATTTAATTCCAATGCAATTTCTGTGTTTCATCGTCAATAAGAAGGTCAGAGGCATACAGTGAACCTGATGTGAGCATCGGATCTATAACTAGTGTCACAGGACTGGTTCAAACCATAGACTGTAAGAAGAGTCAGTTTTCTTGTACTTAAGTCGGCATTGTGCCTTTTGTATTTAATTCCGAAGCAAACTCTGTGTTTCATCGTCACTAAGAAGGTCAGGGACATACAGTAAACATGAAGTGAAGCATCGGTATCTATAACTAGTGTAACAGGAATGGTTCAAACCACAGACAGTGAGAAGAGTCAGTAATCTTGTACTTAAGTCGGCATTGTGCATTTTGTATTCAATTCCGAAGCAATTTCTGTGTTTCATCGTCAATACGGAGGTCAGAGTAATACAGTAAACCAGAAGTAAGGCACCGGAATCTATAACGGGTGTCACATGAATGGTTCAAATCATAGACAGTAAGAAGAGTCAGTTTTCTTGTACTTAAGTCGGCGTTGACCCTTTTGTTTTAATTCCGATGCAATTTCTGTGTTTCATCGTCAATAAGAAGGTCAGAGGGATACAGTAAACCTGAAGTGAAGCATCGGAATCTATAACTAGTGTCACAGGAATGGTTCAAATCATAGACAGTAAGAAGAGTCAGTTTTCTTGTACTTAAGTCGGCATTGTGCCTTTTGTATTTAATTCCGATGCAATTTCTGTGTTTCATCGTCAATAAGAAGGTCAGAGGCATACAATAAATTTGAAGTGAAGCATCGGAATCCATAACAAGTGTCACAGGAATGGTTCATAGCATAGACAGTAAGAAGAGTCAGTTTTCTGGTACTTAAGTCGGCATTGTGCCTTTTGTATTTAATTCCGATGCAATTTTAGTGTTTCATCATCAATAAGAAGGTCAGAGGGATACAGTGAACCTGAAGTGAAGCATCGGAATCTATAACTAGTGTCACAGGAATGGTTCAAAACATAGACAGTAAGAAGAGTCAGTTTTCTTGTACTTAAGTCGGCATTGTGCATTTTGTATTTAATTCCGATGCAATTTCTGTGTTTCATCGTCAATAAGAAGGTTAGAGGGAAACAGTAAACCTGAAGTGAAGCATCGGAATCTATAAGTAGTGTCACATGAATGGTTCTAATCATAGATGGTATGAAGTGTCAGTTATCTTGTACTTAAGTGGGCATTGTGCCTTTTGTTATTAATTCCGAAGCAATTTCTGTGTTTCATCGTCAATAAAAGGGTCACAGGGATACAGTAGACCTGAAGTAAAGCATCGGAATCTATAACGAGTGTCACATGAATGGTTCAAAACATAGACAGTAAGAAGAGTCAGTTTTCTTGTACTTAAGTCGGCACTGTGCATTTTGTATTTAATTCCGATGCAATTTCAGTGTTTCATCATCAATAAGAAGGTCAGAGGGATACAGTAAACCTGAAGTGAAGCATCGGAATCTATAACTAGTGTCACAGGAATGGTTCAAAACATAGACAGTAAGAAGAGTCAGTTTTCTTGTACTGAAGTCTCCCTTGTGCCTTATCTATTTAATTCCGATGCAATTTCTATGTTTCATCGTCTATAAGAAGGTCGAAGGGATACAGTAAACCTGAAGTGAAGCATCGGAATCTATAACTAGTGTCACAGCAATGGTTCAAAACATTGACAGTAAGAAGAGTCAGTTATCTTTTACTTAAGTCGGCATTGTGCCTTTTGTATTTAATTCCGAAGCAATTTCTGTGTTTCATCGTCAATAAGAAGGTCACAGGGATACAGTAAACCTGAAGTAATGCATCGGAATCTATAACGAGTGTCACATGAATGGTTCAAAACATAGACAGTAAGACGAGTCAGTTTTCTTGTACTTAAGTCGTCATTGTGCCTTTTGTATTTAATTCCGATGCAATTTCGGTGTTTCATCGTCAATAAGAAGGTCAGAGGTATACAGTGAACCTGAAGTGAATCTTCGCAATCTATAACTAGTGTCACAGGAATGGTTCAAAACATAGACAGTAAGAAGAGTCAGTTTTCTTGTACTTAAGTCGGCATTGTGCCTTATGTATTTAATTCCGATGCAATTTCTGTGTTTCATCGTCAATAAGAAGGTCAGAGGGATACAGTAACCCTGAAGTGAACCATCGGAATCTTTAACTAGTGTCACAGTAATGGTTCAAAACATAGACAGTAAGAAGAGTCAGTTTTCTTGTACTTAAATCGGCATTGTACCTTTTATATTTAATTCCGATGTAATTTCTGTGATTCATCGTCAAAAAGAAGGTCAGAGGGATACAGTAAACCTGAAGTGAAGCATCGGAATCCATAACTACTGTCACATGAATGGTTCATAACATAGACAGTAAGAAGAGTCAGTTTTCTTGTACTTAAGTCAGCATTGTGCCTTTTGTATTTTATTCCAATGCAATTTCTGTGTTTCATCGTCAATAAGAAGGTCTGAGGCATACAGTAACCTTGAAGTGAAGCATCGGAAACTATAACTAGTGTCACATGAATGGTTCAAAACAAAGACAGTAAGAAGAGTCATTTTTCTTGTACTTAAGTCAGCATTGTGCCTTTTGTATTTAATTCCGATGCAATTTCTGTGATTCATCGTCAATAAGGAGGTCAGAGGTATACAGTATACCTGAAGTGAAGCATCGGAATCTGTAACTAATGTCACAGGTATGGTTCAAAACATAGACAGTAAGAAGAGTCATTTTTCTTGTAATTAAGTCGGCATAGTGACTTTTGTATTTATTTCCGATGCAATATATGTTTTTCATCGTCAAGAAGAAGGTCAGAGGGATACAGTAAACCTAAAGTGAAGCATCGTAATCTATAACTTGTGTCACAGGAATGGTTCAAGACATAGACAGTTAGAAGAGTCAGTTTTCTTGTACTTAAGTCGGCATTGTGACTCTTCTATTTAATTCCGATGCAATTTCTGTGTTTCATCGTCAATAAGAAGGTCAGAGGGATACACTAAACCAGAAGTGAAGCATCGGAATCTATGACTAGTGTCACAGGAATGGTTCAAACATAGACAGTAAGAAGAGTCAGTTTTCTTGTACTTAAGTCGGCATTGTGCCTTTTGTATTTAATTCTGATGCAGTTTCTGTGTTTCATCGTCAATAAGAAGGTCAGAGGGATACAGTAAACCTGACGTGAACCATAGGATTCTATAACTAGTGTCACAGGAATTGTTCAAAACTTACACAGTAAGAACAGTCAGTTATCTTGTACTTAAGTCGGCATTGTGCCTCTTGTATTTAGTTCCGATGCAATTTCTGTGTTTCATCGTCAATAAGGACTTCAGAAGGATACAGTAAACCTGAAGTGAAGCATCGGAAATCTATAACTAGTGTCACAGGAATGGTTCAAAAGATAGACAGTAAGAAGAGTCCATTTTCTTGTACTTAAGTCGGCATTGTGCATTTTGTATTTAATTCCGTTGCAAATTGTGTGTTTCATCGTCAATAGGAAGGTCAGAGGGATACAGTAAACCTGAAGTGAAGGCATCGGAATCTATAACTAGTGTAACAGGAATGGTTCAAACCACAGACAGTAAGAAGGGTCAGTTATTTCGTACTTAAGTCGGCATTGTGCCTTTTGTATTTAATTCCGAAGCAATTTCTGTGTTTCATCGTCAATAAGAAGGTCAGAGGGATACAGTAAACCTGACGTGAAGGCATCGGAATCTATAACGAGTGTCCCAGGAATGGTTCAAAACATAGACAGCAACAAGAGTCAGTTTTCTTGTACTTAAGTCGGCATTGTGCCTTTTGTATTTAATTCCGATACAATTTCAGTGTTTCACAGTCAATAAGAAAGTCAGAGGCATACAGTAAACCTGAAGTGAAACATCGGAATCTATTACTAGTGTCACAGGAATGGTTCAAAACATAGACAGTAAGAAGAGTCAGTTTTCTTGTACTTAAGTCGGCATTTGGCCTTTTGTATTTAATTCCGATGCAATTTCGGTTTTTCATCGTCAATAAGAAGGTCAGAGGGATACAGTGAACCTAAAGTGAAGCATCGGAATCCATAACTAGTGTCACAGGAATGGTTCAAAACATAGGACAGTAACAAGAGTCAGTTTTCTTGTACTTAAGTCGGCATTGTGCCTTTTGTATTTAATTCCGATGCAATTTCGGTATTTCATCGTGAATAAGAAGGTCAGAGGGATACAGTAAACCTGACGTGAAGCATCGGAATCTATAACTAGTGTCCCAGGAATGGTTCAAACATAGACAGTAAGAAGAGTCAGTTTTCTTGTACTTAAGTCGGCATTGTGCCTTTTGTTTTTAAATCCGATGCAATTCTGTGTTTCATCGTCAATAAGAAGGTCAGAGGGATACAGCAAACCTGAAGTGAAGCATCGGAATCTATAACTAGTGTCACAGGAATGGTTCAAAGCATAGACAGTAAGAAGAGTCAGTTTTCTTGTACTTAAGTCGGCATTGTGCCTTTTGTATTTAATTCCGATGCAATTTCTGTGTTTCATCGTCAAAAAGAAGGTCAGAGGGATACAGTAAACCTGAAGTGAAGCACCGGAATCCATAACTAGTGTCACAGGAATGGTTCAAAACATAGACATTAAGAAGAGACAGTTTTCTTGGACTTAAGTCAGCATTGTGCCTTTTGTATTTAATTCCAATGGAATTTCTATGTTTCCTCGTCAATAAGAAGGTCAGAGGGATACAGTAAACCAGAAGTGAAGCATCGGAATCTATAACTAGTGTCCACAGGATTGGTTGAAAACATAGACAGTAAGAAGAGTCAGTTTTCTTGTACTTAAGTCGGCATTGTGCCTTTTGTATTTAATTCCGAAGCAAATTCTGTGTTTCATCGTCACTAAGAAGTCAGAGGCATACAGTGAACCTGATGTGAGCATCGGATCTATAACTAGTGTCACAGGAATGGTTCAAAACATAGACTGTAAGAAGGAGTCAATTTCTTGTACTTAAGACAGCATTGTGCCTTTTGTATTTAATTCCAATGCAATTTCTGTGTTTCATCGTCAATAAGAAGGTCAGAGGCATACAGTGAACCTGATGTGAGCATCGGATCTATAACTAGTGTCACAGGACTGGTTCAAAACATAGACTGTAAGAAGAGTCAGTTTTCTTGTACTTAAGTCGGCATTGTGCCTTTTGTATTTAATTTCCGAAGCAAACTCTGTGTTTCATCGTCACTAAGAAGGTCAGGGACATACAGTAAACATGAAGTGAAGCATCGGTATCTATAACTAGTGTAACAGGAATGGTTCAAACCACAGACAGTGAGAAGAGTCAGTAATCTTGTACTTAAGTCGGCATTGTGCATTTTGTATTCAATTCCGAAGCCAATTTCTGTGTTTCATCGTCAATACGGAGGTCAGAGTGATACAGTAAACCAGAAGTAAGGCACCGGAATCTATAACGGGTGTCACATGAATGGTTCAAATCATAGACAGTAAGAAGAGTCAGTTTTCTTGTACTTAAGTCGGCGTTGACCCTTTTGTTTTAATTTCCGATGCAATTTCTGTGTTTCATCGTCAATAAGAAGGTCAGAGGGATACAGTAAACCTGAAGTGAAGCATCGGAATCTATAACTAGTGTCACAGGAATGGTTCAAATCATAGACAGTAAGAAGAGTCAGTATTCTTGTACTTAAGTCGGCATTGTGCCTTTTGTATTTAATTCCGATGCAATTTCTGTGTTTCATCGTCAATAAGAAGGTCAGAGGCATACAATAAATTTGAAGTGAAGCATCGGAATCCATAACAAGTGTCACAGGAATGGTTTCATAGCATAGACAGTAAGAAGAGTCAGTTTTCTGGTACTTAAGTCGGCATTGTGCCTTTTGTATTTAATTCCGATGCAATTTTAGTGTTTCATCATCAATAAGAGGGGTCAGAGGGATACAGTGAACCTGAAGTGAAGCATCGGAATCTATAACTAGTGTCACAGGAATGGTTCAAAACATAGACAGTAAGAAGAGTCAGTTTTCTTGTACTTAAGTCGGCATTGTGCATTTTGTATTTAATTCCGATGCAATTTCTGTGTTTCATCGTCAATAAGAAGGTTAGAGGGAAACAGTAAACCTGAAGTGAAGCATCGGAATCTATAAGTAGTGTCACATGAATGGTTCGAATCATAGATGGTAAGAAGTGTCAGTTATCTTGTACTTAAGTGGGCATTGTGCCTTTTGTTATTAATTCCGAAGCAATTTCTGTGTTTCATCGTCAATAAAAGTGTCACAGGGATACAGTAGACCTGAAGTAAAGCATCGGAATCTATAACGAGTGTCACATGAATGGTTCAAAACATAGACAGTAAGAAGAGTCAGTTTTCTTGTACTTAAGTCGGCACTGTGCATTTTGTATTTAATTCCGATGCAATTTCAGTGTTTCATCATCAATAAGAAGGTCAGAGGGATACAGTAAACCTGAAGTGAAGCATCGGAATCTATAACTAGTGTCACAGGAATGGTTCAAAACATAGACAGTAAGAAGAGTCAGTTTTCTTGTACTGAAGTCTCCCTTGTGCCTTTTCTATTTAATTCCGATGCTATTTCTATGTTTCATCGTCTATAAGAAGGTCAAAGGGATACAGTAAACCTGAAGTGAAGCATCGGAATCTATAACTAGTGTCACAGGAATGGTTCAAAGCATTGACAGTAAGAAGAGTCAGTTATCTTTTACTTAAGTCGGCATTGTGCCTTTTGTATTTAATTCCGAAGCAATTTCTGTGTTTCATCGTCAATAAGAAGGTCACAGGGATACAGTAAACCTGAAGTAAAGCATCGGAATCTATAACGAGTGTCAGATGAATGGTTCAAAACATAGACAGTAAGACGAGTCAGTTTTCTTGTACTTAAGTCGTCATTGTGCCTTTTGTATTTAATTCCGATGCAATTTCGGTGTTTCATCGTCAATAAGAAGGTCGAAGGTATACAGTGAACCTGAAGTGAATCTTCGCAATCTATAACTAGTGTCACAGGAATGGTTCAAAACATATACAGTAAGAAGAGTCAGTTTTCTTGTACTTAAGTCGGCATTGTGCCTTATGTATTTAATTCCGATGCAATTTCTGTGTTTCATCGTCAATAAGAAGGTCAGAGGGATACAGTAACCCTGAAGTGAACCATCGGAATCTTTAACTAGTGTCACAGTAATGGTTCAAAACATAGACAGTAAGAAGAGTCAGTTTTCTTGTACTTAAATCGGCATTGTACCTTTTATATTTAATTCCGATGTAATTTCTGTGATTCATCGTCAAAAAGAAGGTCAGAGGGATACAGTAAACCTGAAGTGAAGCATCGGAATCCATAACTACTGTCACATGAATGGTTCATAACATAGACAGTAAGAAGAGTCAGTTTTCTTGTACTTAAGTCAGCATTGTGCCTTTTGTATTTTATTCCAATGCAATTTCTGTGTTTCATCGTCAATAAGAAGGTCTGAGGCATACAGTAACCTTGAAGTGAAGCATCGGAAACTATAACTAGTGTCACATGAATGGTTCAAAACAAAGACAGTAAGAAGAGTCATTTTTCTTGTACTTAAGTCAGCATTGTGCCTTTTGTATTTAATTCCGATGCAATTTCTGTGATTCATCGTCAATAAGGAGGTCAGAGGTATACAGTATACCTGAAGTGAAGCATCGGAATCTGTAACTAATGTCACAGGTATGGTTCAAAACATAGACAGTAAGAAGAGTCATTTTTCTTGTAATTAAGTCGGCATAGTGACTTTTGTATTTATTTCCGATGCAATATCTGTTTTTCATCGTCAAGAAGAAGGTCAGAGGGATACAGTAAACCTAAAGTGAAGCATCGTAATCTATAACTTGTGTCACAGGAATGGTTCAAGACATAGACAGTAAGAAGAGTCAGTTTTCTTGTACTTAAGTCGGCATTGTGACTCTTCTATTTAATTCCGATGCAATTTCTGTGTTTCATCGTCAATAAGAAGGTCAGAGGGATACAGTAAACCTGACGTGAACCATAGGATTCTATAACTAGTGTCACAGGAATTGTTCAAAACTTACACAGTAAGAACAGTCAGTTATCTTGTACTTAAGTCGGCATTGTGCCTATTGTATTTAGTTCCGATGCAATTTCTGTGTTTCATCGTCAATAAGGACTTCAGAAGGATACAGTAAACCTGAAGTGAAGCATCGGAATCTATAACTAGTGTCACAGGAATGGTTCAAAAGATAGACAGTAAGAAGAGTCCATTTTCTTGTACTTAAGTCGGCATTGTGCATTTTGTATTTAATTCCGTTGCAAATTGTGTGTTTCATCGTCAATAGGAAGGTCAGAGGGATACAGTAAACCTGAAGTGAAGCATCGGAATCTATAACTAGTGTAACAGGAATGGTTCAAACCACAGACAGTAAGAAGGGTCAGTTATCTCGTACTTAAGTCGGCATTGTGCCTTTTGTATTTAATTCCGAAGCAATTTCTGTGTTTCATCGTCAATAAGAAGGTCAGAGGGATACAGTAAACCTGACGTGAAGCATCGGAATCTATAACGAGTGTCCCAGGAATGGTTCAAAACATAGACAGCAACAAGAGTCAGTTTTCTTGTACTTAAGTCGGCATTGTGCCTTTTGTATTTAATTCCGATACAATTTCAGTGTTTCACAGTCAATAAGAAAGTCAGAGGCATACAGTAAACCTGAAGTGAAACATCGGAATCTATTACTAGTGTCACAGGAATGGTTCAAAACATAGACAGTAAGAAGAGTCAGTTTTCTTGTACTTAAGTCGGCATTTGGCCTTTTGTATTTAATTCCGATGCAATTTCGGTTTTTCATCGTCAATAAGAAGGTCAGAGGGATACAGTGAACCTAAAGTGAAGCATCGGAATCCATAACTAGTGTCACAGGAATGGTTCAAACATAGACAGTAAGAAGAGTCAGTTTTCTTGTACTTAAGTCGGCATTGTGCCTTTTGTATTTAAATCCGATGCAATTTCTGTGTTTCATCGTCAATAAGAAGGTCAGAGGGATACAGCAAACCTGAAGTGAAGCATCGGAATCTATAACAAGTGTCACAGGAATGGTTCAAAGCATAGACAGTAAGAAGAGTCAGTTTTCTTGTACTTAAGTCGGCATTGTGCCTTTTGTATTTAATTCCGATGCAATTTCTGTGTTTCATCGTCAAAAAGAAGGTCAGAGGGATACAGTAAACCTGAAGTGAAGCATCGGAATCCATAACTAGTGTCACAGGAATGGTTCAAATCATAGACAGTAAGAAGAGTCAGTTTTTTTGTACTTAAGTCGGCATTGTGCCTTTTGTATTTAATTCCGATGCAATTTCTGTGTTTCGTCGTCATAAAGAAGGTCAGAGGGATACAGTAAACCTGAAGTGAAGCATTGGAATCCATAACTAGTGTCACATGAATGGTTCAAACATAGACAGTAAGAAGAGTCAGTTTTCTTGTTCTTAAGTCAGCATTGTGCCTTTTGTATTTAATTCCAATGCAATTTCTGTGTTTCATCGTCAATAAGAAGGTCAGAGGGATACAGTAAACCTGAAGTGAAGCATCGGAATCTATAACTAGTGTCACAGAAATGGTTCAATACATAGACAATAAGCAGAGTCAGTTTTCTTGTACTTAAGTCTGTATTGTGCCTTTTGTATTTAATTCTGAAGCAAATTCTGTGTTTCATCGTCACTAAGAAGGTAGGAGGCATACAGTAAACCTGAAGTGAAGCATCGGAATCTATAACTGGTGTCACAGGAATGGTTCAAAGCATAGACAGTAAGAGGAGTCAGTTTTCATGTACTTAAGTCGGCATTGTGCCTTTTGTATTTAATTCCGATGTAATTTCTGTGTTTCATCGTCAATAAGAAGGTCAGAGGGATACAGTAAACATCAAGTGAAGCATCGGAATCTATAACTAGTGTCACAGGAATGGTTCAAAACATAGACAGTAAGAAGAGTCAGTCCTCTTGTAGTTAAGTCGGCGTTGGGCCTCTTGTATTTAATTCCGATGCAATTTCAGTGTTTCATAGTCAATAAGAAAGTCAGAGGCATACAGTAAACCTGAAGTGAATCATCGGCATCAATACGTAGTGTCACAGGAATGGTTCAAAACATAGACAGTAAGAAGAGTCAGTTTTCTTGTACTTACGTCGGCATTGTGCCTTTTATATTTAATTCCGATGCAATTTCTGTGTTTCATCGTCAATAAGAAGGACAGAGGGACACAGTAAACCTGAAGTGAAGCATCGGAATCTATAAGTAGTGTCACAGGAATGGTTCAAATCATAGACAGTAAGAAGAGTCAGTTTTCTTGTACTTAAGTCGGCATTGTGCTTTTTGTATTTAATTCCGATCCAATTTCTGTGTTTCATCGTCAATAAGAAGGACAGAGGGACACAGTAAACCTGAAGTGAAGCATCGGAATCTGTAAGTAGTGTCACAGGAATTGTTCAAAACATAGACTGTTAGAAAAGACAGTTTTCTTGTACTTAAGTCGGCAATGTGCCTCTTGTATTTAATTCCGATGCAATTACTGTGTTTCATCGTCAATAAGGAGGTTAGAGGGATACAGTAACCCTGAAGTGAAGCATCGGAATCTATAACTACTGTCACAGGATTGGTTCAAAACATAGACAGTAAGAAGAGTCAGTTTTCTTGTACGTAAGTCGGCATTGTGCCTTTTGTATTTAATTCCGATGCAATTTCTGTGTTTCATCGTCATAAAGAAGGTCAGAGGGATACAGTAAACCTGAAGTGAAGCATTGGAATCCATAACTAGTGTCACATGAATAGTTCAAACATAGACAGTGAGAAGAGTCAGTTTTCTTGTACTTAAGACAGCATTGTGCCTTTTGATTTTAATTCCAATGCAATTTCTGTGTTTCATCGTCAATAAGAAGGTCAGATGGATTCAGTAAACCTGAAGTGAAGCATCGGAATCTATAACTAGTGTCACAGAAATGGTTCAATACATAGACAATAAGCAGAGTCAGTTTTCTTGTACTTAAGTCTGTATTGTGCCTTTTGTATTTAATTCCGAAGCAAATTCTGTGTTTCATCGTCACTAAGAAGGTCAGAGGCATACAGTAAACCTGAAGTGAAGCATCGGAATCTATAACTGGTGTCACAGGAATGTTTCAAAGCATAGACAGTAAGAGGATTCAGTTTTCCTGTACTTAAGTCGGCATTGTGCCTTTTGTATTTAATTCCGATGCAATTTCTGTGTTTCATCGTCAATAAGAAGGTCAGAGGGATACAGTAAACCTCAAGAGAAGCATCGGAATCTATAACTAGTGTCACAGGAATGGTTCAAAACATAGACAGTAAGAAGAGTCAGTCCCCTTGTAGTTAAGTCGGCATTTTGCCTCTTGTATTTAATTCCGATGCAATTTCAGTGTTTCATAGTCAATAATAAAGTCAGAGGCATACATTAAACCTGAAGTGAAGCATCGGCATCTATAACTAGTGTCACGGGAATGGTTCAAAACATAGACAGTAAGAAGAGTCAGTTTTCTTGTACTTAAGTCGGCATTGTGCCTTTTGTATTTAATTCCGAAGCAAACTCTGTGTTTCATTTTCACTACGAAGGTCAGAGGCATACAGTAAACATGAAGTGAAGCATCGGAATCTATAACTACTGTCACAGGAATGGTTCAAATCATGGATAGTAAGAAAAGTCAGTTTCCTTGTACTTAAGTCCTTCTTGTGCCTTTTGTATATAATTCCCATGCAATTTCTGTGTTTCATCGTCAATCAGAAGGTCAGAGGGATACAGTAAACCTGAAGTGAAGCATCGGAATCTGTAACTTTTGTCACAGGGACGGTTCAAAATATAGACAGCAAGAAGAGTCAGTTTTCTTGTACTTAAGTCGGCATTGTGCATTTTATATTCAATTCCGATGCAATTTCTGTGTTTCATCGTCAATAAGAAGGTCAGAGGGATACAGTAAACCTGAAGTAAGGCACCGGAATCTATAACGAGTGTCACATGAATGGTTGAAATCATAAACAGTAAGATGAGTCAGTTTTCTTGTACTTAAGTCGGCATTGAACCTTTTGTTTTAATTCCGATGCAATTTCTGTGTTTCATCGTCAATAAGAAGGTCAGAGGGATACAACAAACCTGAAGTGAAGCATCGGAATCTATAACTAGTGTCACAGGAATAGTTCAAATCATAGACAGTAAGAAGAGTCAGTTTTCTTGTACTTAAGTCGGCATTGAACCTTTTGTTTTAATTCCGATGCAATTTCTGTGTTTCATCGTCAATAAGAAGGTCAGAGGGATACAACAAACCTGAAGTGAAGCATCGGAATCTATAAGTAGTGTCATAGGAATGGTTCAAAACATAGTCAGTAAGAAGAGTCAGTCTTTTTGTAGTTAAGTCGGCATTGTGCCTCTTGTATTTAATTCCGATGCAATTTCAGTATTTCATAGTCAATAAGAAAGCCAGAGGCATACAGTAAACCTGAAGTGAATTATCGGCATCTATAACTAGTGTCACAGGAATGGTTCAAAACACAGACAGTAAGAAGAGTCAGTTTTCTTGCACTTAAGTCGGCATTGTGCCTTTTGTATTTAATTCCGAAGCAAATTCTGTGTTTCATCGTCACTAAGAAGGTCAGAGGCATACAGTAAACATGAAGTGAAGCATCGGAATCTATAACTAGTGTCAAAGGAATGGTTCAAAACATGGATAGTAAGAAAAGTCAGTTTCCTTGTACTTAAGTCCTTCTTGTGCCTTCTGTATTTAAATCCCATGCAATTTCTGTGTTTCATTGTCAATAAGAAGGTCAGAGGGATACAGTAAACCTGAAGTGAAGCATCGGAATGTATAACTAGTGTCACAGGGACGGTTCAAAATATAGACAGCAAGAAGAGTCAGTTTTCTTGTACTTAAGTCGGCATTGTGCATTTTATATTTAATTCCGATGCAATTTCTGTGTTTCATCGTCAATAAGAAGGTCCGAGGGATACAGTAAACCTGAAGTGAAGCATCGGAATCAATAACTAGTGTAACAGGAATGGTTCAAACCACAGACAGTGAGAAGAGTCAGTAATCTTGTACTTAAGTCGGCATTGTGCATTTTGTATTCAATTCCGAAGCAATTTCTGTGTTTCATCGTCAATACGGAGGTCAGAGGGATACAGTAAACCAGAAGTAAGGCACCGGAATCTATAACGAGTGTCACGTGAATGGTTCAAATCATAGACAGTAAGAAGAGTCAGTTTTTCTTGTACTTAAGTCGGCATTGAACCTTTTGTTTTAATTCCGATGCAATTTCTGTGTTTCATCGTCAATAAGAAGGTCAGAGGGATACAACAAACCTGAAGTGAAACATCGGAATCTATAACTAGTGTCACAGGAATAGTTCAAATCATAGACAGTAAGAAGAGTCAGTTTTCTTGTACTTAAGTCGGCATTGTGCCATTTATATTTAATTCCGATGCAATTTCTGTGTTTCATCGTCAATAAGAAGGACAGAGGGACACAGTAAACCTGAAGTGAAGCATCGGAATCTATAACTAGTGTCACAGGAATGGTTCAAAACATGGATAGTAAGAAAAGTCAGTTTCCTTGTACTTAAGTCCTTCTTGTGCCTTTTGTATATAATTCCCATGCAATTTCTGTGTTTCATCGTCAATCAGAAGGTCAGAGGGATACAGTAAACCTGAAGTGAAGCATCGGAATCTGTAACTTTTGTCACAGGGACGGTTCAAAATATAGACAGCAAGAAGAGTCTGTTTTCTTGTACTTAAGTCGGCATTGTGCATTTTATATTCAATTCCGATGCAATTTCTGTGTTTCATCGTCAATAAGAAGGTCAGAGGGATACAGTAAACCTGAAGTAAGGCACCGGAATCTATAACGAGTGTCACATGAATGGTTCAAATCATAAACAGTAAGAAGAGTCAGTTTTCTTGTACTTAAGTCGGCATTGAACCTTTTGTTTTAATTCCGATGCAATTTCTGTGTTTCATCGTCAATAAGAAGGTCAGAGGGATACAACAAACCTGAAGTGAAGCATCGGAATCTATAACTAGTGTCACAGGAATAGTTCAAATCATAGACAGTAAGAAGAGTCAGTTTTCTTGTACTTAAGTCGGCATTGAACCTTTTGTTTTAATTCCGATGCAATTTCTGTGTTTCATCGTCAATAAGAAGGTCAGAGGGATACAACAAACCTGAAGTGAAGCATCGGAATCTATAAGTAGTGTCATAGGAATGGTTCAAAACATAGTCAGTAAGAAGAGTCAGTCTTTTTGTAGTTAAGTCGGCATTGTGCCTCTTGTATTTAATTCCGATGCAATTTCAGTGTTTCATAGTCAATAAGAAAGCCAGAGGCATACAGTAAACCTGAAGTGAATTATCGGCATCTATAACTAGTGTCACAGGAATGGTTCAAAACACAGACAGTAAGAAGAGTCAGTTTTCTTGCACTTAAGTCGGCATTGTGCCTTTTGTATTTAATTCCGAAGCAAATTCTGTGTTTCATCGTCACTAAGAAGGTCAGAGGCATACAGTAAACATGAAGTGAAGCATCGGAATTTATAACTAGTGTCAAAGGAATGGTTCAAAACATGGATAGTAAGAAAAGTCAGTTTCCTTGTACTTAAGTCCTTCTTGTGCCTTCTGTATTTAAATCCCATGCAATTTCTGTGTTTCATCGTCAATAAGAAGGTCAGAGGGATACAGTAAACCTGAAGTGAAGCATCGGAATCTATAACTAGTGTCACAGGGACGGTTCAAAATATAGACAGCAAGAAGAGTCAGTTTTCTTGTACTTAAGTCGGCATTGTGCATTTTATATTTAATTCCGATGCAATTTCTGTGTTTCATCGTCAATAAGAAGGTCCGAGGGATACAGTAAACCTGAAGTGAAGCATCGGAATCAATAACTAGTGTAACAGGAATGGTTCAAACCACAGACAGTGAGAAGAGTCAGTAATCTTGTACTTAAGTCGGCACTGTGCATTTTGTATTCAATTCCGAAGCAATTTCTGTGTTTCATCGTCAATACGGAGGTCAGAGGGATACAGTAAACCAGAAGTAAGGCACCGGAATCTATAACGAGTGTCACATGAATGGTTCAAATCATAGACAGTAAGAAGAGTCAGTTTTCTTGTACTTAAGTCGGCATTGAACCTTTTGTTTTAATTCCGATGCAATTTCTGTGTTTCATCGTCAATAAGAAGGTCAGAGGGATACAACAAACCTGAAGTGAAACATCGGAATCTATAACTAGTGTCACAGGAAAAGTTCAAATCATAGACAGTAAGAAGAGTCAGTTTTCTTGTACTTAAGTCGGCATTGTGCCATTTATATTTAATTCCGATGCAATTTCTGTGTTTCATCGTCAATAAGAAGGACAGAGGGACACAGTAAACCTGAAGTGAAGCATCGGAATCTATAACTAGTGTCACAGGAATGGTTCAAAACATGGATAGTAAGAAAAGTCAGTTTCCTTGTACTTAAGTCCTTCTTGTGCCTTTTGTATATAATTCCCATGCAATTTCTGTGTTTCATCGTCAATCAGAAGGTCAGAGGGATACAGTAAACCTGAAGTGAAGCATCGGAATCTGTAACTTTTGTCACAGGGACGGTTCAAAATATAGACAGCAAGAAGAGTCAGTTTTCTTGTACTTAAGTCGGCATTGTGCATTTTATATTCAATTCCGATGCAATTTCTGTGTTTCATCGTCAAAAAGAAGGTCAGAGGGATACAGTAAACCTGAAGTAAGGCACCGGAATCAATAACGAGTGTCACATGAATGGTTCAAATCATAGACAGTAAGAAGAGTCGGTTTTCTTGTACTTAAGTCGGGCATTGTACCTTTTGTTTTATTTCCGATGCAATTTCTGTGTTTCATCGTCAATAAGAAGGTCAGAGGGATACAGTAAACCTGAAATGAAGCATGGGAATCTATAACTAGTGTCACAGGAATGGTTCAATCATAGACAGTAAGAAACAGTCAGTTTTCTTGTACTTAAGTCCGCATTGTGCCTTTTGTATTTAATTCCGATGCAATTTCTGTGTTTCATCGTCAATAAGAAGGACAGAGGGACACAGTAAACCTGAAGTGAAGCATCGGAATCTATAAGTAGTGTCATAGGAATGGTTCAAAACATAGACAGTAAGAAGAGTCAGTCTTTTTGTAGTTAAGTCGGCATTGTGCCTCTTGTATATTATTCCGATGCAATTTCAGTGTTTCATAGTCAATAAGAAAGCCAGAGGCATACAGTAAACCTGAAGTGAATTATCGGCATCTATAACTAGTGTCACAGGAATGGTTCAAAACATAGACAGTAAGAAGAGTCAGTTTTCTTGCACTTAAGTCGGCATTGTGCCTTTTGTATTTAATTCCGAAGCAAATTCTGTGTTTCATCGTCACTAAGAAGGTCAGAGGCATACAGTAAACATGAAGTGAAGCATCGGAATCTATAACTAGTGTCAAAGGAATGGTTCAAAACATGGATAGTAAGAAAAGTCAGTTTCCTTGTACTTAAGTCCTTCTTGTGCCTTCTGTATTTGAATCCCATGCAATTTCTGTGTTTCATCGTCAATAAGAAGGTCAGAGGGATACAGTAAACCTGAAGTGAAGCATCGGAATCTATAACTAGTGTCACAGGGACGGTTCAAAATATAGACAGCAAGAAGAGTCAGTTTTCTTGTACTTAAGTCGGCATTGTGCATTTTATATTTAATTCCGATGCAATTTCTGTGTTTCATCGTCAATAAGAAGGTCCGAGGGATACAGTAAACCTGAAGTGAAGCATCGGAATCTATAACTAGTGTAACAGGAATGGTTCAAACCACAGACAGTGAGAAGAGTCAGTAATCTTGTACTTAAGTTGGCATTGTGCCTCTTGTATTCAATTCCGAAGCAATTTCTGTGTTTCATCGTCAATACGGAGGTCAGAGGGATACAGTAAACCTGAAGTAAGGCACCGGAATCTATAACGAGTGTCTCATGAATGGTTCAAATCATAGATAGTAAGAAGAGTCAGTTTTCTTGTACTTAAGTCGGCATTGTACCTTTTGTTTTAATTCCGATGCAATTTCTGTGTTTCATCGTCAATAAGAAGGTCAGAGGGATACAGTAAACCTGAAGTGAAGCATCGGAATCTATAACTAGTGTCACAGGAATGGTTCAAAACATAGACAGTAACAAGAGTCAGTTTTCTTGTACTTAAGTCGGCATTGTGCCTTTTGTATTTAATTCCGATGCAATTTCAGTGTTTCACAGTCAATAAAAAAGTCAGAGGCATACAGTAAACCTGAAGTGAAGCATCGGAATCTATTACTAGTGTCACAGGAATGGTTCAAAACATAGACAGTAAGAAGAGTCAGTTATCTTGTACTTAAGTCGGCATTGTGCCTTTTGTATTTAATTCCGATTGCAATTTTGGTGTTTCATCGTCAATAAGTAGGTCAGAGGGATACAGTAATCCTGAAGTGAAGCACCGAAATCTATAACTAGTGTCACAGGAATGGTTCAAACATAGACAGTAAGAAGAGTCAGTTTTTCTTGTACTTAAGTCGGCATTGTGCCTTTTGTATTTAATTCCGATGCAATTTCTGTGTTCCATCGACAATAAGAAGGACAGAGGGACACAGTAAACCTGAAGTGAAGCATCGGAATCTATAAGTAGTGTCACAGGAATGATTCAAATCATAGACAGTAAGAAGAGTCAGTTTTCTTGTACTTATGTCGGCATTGTGCCTTTTGCATTTAATTCCGATGCAATTTCGGTGTTTCATCGTCAATAAGAAGGTCAGAGGGATTCAGTAAACCTGAAGTGAAGCATCGGAATCTATAACTAGTGTCACGGGAATGGTTAAAAACATAGTCAGTCAGAAGAGTCAGTTTTTCTTGTACTTAAGTCGGCATTGTGCCTTTTCCATTTAATTCCGATGCAATTTCTGTGTTTCATCATCAATAAGAAGGTCAGAGGGAAATAGTAAACCTGAAGTGAAGCATCGGAATCTGTAAGTAGTGTCACAGGAATGGTTCAAATCATAGACGGTAAGAAGAGTCAGTTTTCTTGTACTTAAGTCGGCATTGTGCGTTTTGTATTTAATTCCGATGCAATTTCTGTGTTTCATCGTCAATAAGAAGGTCAGAAGCATACAGTAAACTTGAAGTGAAGCATCGGAATCTATAACAAGTGTCACAGGAATGGTTCAAAGCATAGACAGTAAGAAGAGTCAGTTTTCTTCCACTTAAGTCGGCATTGTGCCTTTTGTATTTAATTCCGATGCAATTTCAGTGTTTCATCATCAATAAGAAGGTCAGAGGGATACAGTGAACCTGAAGTGAAGCATCGGAATCTATAACTAGTGTCACAGGAATGGTTCAAAACATAGACAGTAAGAAGAGTCAGTTTTCTTGTACTTATGTCGGCATTGTGCCTTTAGTATTTAATTCCTATGCAATTTCTGTGTTTCATAGTCAATAAGAGGGTCAGAGGGATACAGTAAACCTGAAGTGAAGCAGCGGAATCTATAACAAGTGTCACAGGAATGGTTCAAAGCATACACAGTAAGAAGAGTCAGTTTTCTTCCACTTAAGTCGGCATTGTGCCTTTTGTATTTAATTCCGATGCAATTTCAGTGTTTCATCATCAATAAGAAGGTCAGAGGGATACAGTGAACCTGAAGTGAAGCATCGGAATCTATAACTAGTGTCACAGGAATGGTTCAAAACATAGACAGTAAGAAGAGTCAGTTTTCTTGTACTTAAGTACAGCATTGTGCCTTTTGCATTTAATTCCGATACAGTTTCTGTGTTTCATCGTCAATAACAAAGTCAGTGGGATACAGTAAACCATAAGTGCAGCATCGGAATCTATAACTAGTGTCACAGGAATGGTTTAAAACATAGACAGTAAGAAGAGTCAATATTCTTGTACTTAAGTCGGCATTGTGCCTTTTGTATTCAATTCCGATGCAATTTCAGTGTTTCATAGTCTATAAGAAGGTCAGAGGCATACAGTAATTCTGATTGAAGCATCGGAATCTATAACTAGTGTCACAGGAATGGTTCAAAACATAGACAGTAAGAAGGGTCAGTTTTCTTGTACTTAAGTCGGCATTGTGTCTTTTGTATTTAATTCCGATGCAATTTCAGTGTTTTCATCGTCAATAAGAAGATCAGAAGGATACAGTAAACCTGAAGTGAAGCATCGGAATCTATAACTAGTGTCGCAGGAATGGTTCAAAACATAGACAGTAAGAAGAGACAGATTTCTTGTACTTAAGTAGGAATTGTGGCTTTTGTATTTAATTCCCATGCAATTTCTGTGTTTCATCGTCAATAAGAAGTCGGAGGGATACAGTAAACCTGAAGTGAAGCATCGGAATCTAAAACTAGTGTCACATGAATGGTTCAAAACATAGACAGTAAGAAGAGTCAGTTTTCTTGTACTTAAGTCGGCATTGTGAGTTTTGTATTTAATTCCGATGCAAATTCTGTGTTTCATCGTCACTAAGCAGGTCAGAGGCATACAGTTAACCTGAAGTGAAGCATCGGAATCTATAACTAGTGTCACAGGAGTGGTTCACAACATATACAGTAAGAAGAGACAGTTTTCTTGTACTTAAGTCGGCATTGTGCCTTTTGTATTTAATTCCGATGGAATCAGTGTTTCATCGTCAATACGAAGGTCACAGGGATACAGTGAACCTGCAGGGAAGCATCGGAATCTATACTTAGAGTCACAGTAATGGTTCAAAACATAGACAGTAAGAAGAGTCAGTTTTTTTGTACTTAAGTCGGCATTGTGCCTTTTGTATTTAATTCCGATGCAATTTCTGTGTTTCATCGTCAGTAAGGTGGTCAGAGGCATACAGTATTCCTGAAGTGAAGCATCGGAACCTATAACTAGTGTCACAGGAATGGTTCAGAACAAAGACAGTAAGAAGAGTCAGTTTTCTTGTACTTATGTCAGCATCATGCCTTTTGTATTTTAATTCCGATGCAATTTCTGTGTTTCATCGTCAATTAGAAGGTCAGAGGGATACAATAAACCTGAAGTGCAGCTGCGGAATCTACAACTAGTGTCACAGGAATGGTTCAAACATAGACAATAAGAGGAGTCAGTTTTCTTGTACTTAAGTCGGCATTGTGCCTTTTGTATTTAATTCCGATGCAATTTCCGTGTTTCATCGTCAATAAGATGGTCAGAGGGATACAGTAAACCTGAAGTGAAGCATCACAATCTATAACTATTGTCAAGAGTATGGGTCAAAACATAGACAGTAAGAAGAGTCAGTTTTCTTGTAGTTAAGTCGGCATTGTGCCTTTTCTATTTAATTCCGATGCAATTTCTGTGATTCATCGTCAATAAGAAGGTCAGAGGGATAGAGTAAACCTGAAGTGAAGCATCGGAATCTATAACTAGTGTCACAGGAATGGTTCAAAGCATAGATAGTAGGAAGAATCGGTTTTCATGTACTTAATCGGCATTGTGCCTTTTCTAATCAATTCCGATGCAATTTCGGTGTTTCATCGTCAATAAGAAGGTCAGAGGGATACAGTAAACCTGAAGTGAAGCATCGGAATCTATAACTAATGTTACAGGAATGGTTCAAAACATAGACAGTAAGAAGAGTCAGTTCTCTTGTACTGAAGTCGGCATTGTGCATTTGTATTCAATTCCGATGCAATTTCGGTGTTTCATCGTCAATAAGAAAGTCAGAGGGATACAGTAAACCTGAAGTGAAGCATCGGAATCTATAACTAGTGTCACGAGTATGGGTCAAAACGTAGACAGTAAGAAGAGTCAGTTTTCTTGTACTTAAGTCGGCATTGTGCCTTTTGTATTTAATTCCGATGCAATATCTGTGTTTCATCGTCAATAAAGAGCTCCGATGGATACAGTAAACCTGAAGTGAAGCATCGCAATCTATAACAAGTGTCACAGGAATGGTTCAAAGCATAGACAGTAAGAAGAGTCAGTTTTCTGGTACTTAAGTCGGCTTTGTGCCTTTTGTATTTAATTCCGATTCAATTTAAGTGTTTCATCATCAATAAGAAGGTCAGAGGGATACAGTGAACCTGAAGTGAAGCATCGGAATCTATAACTAGTGTCACATGAATGGTTCAAAACATAGACAGTGAGAAGAGTCAGTTTTCTTGTACTTTAGTACAGCATTGTGCATTTTGCATTTAATTCCGATACAATTTCTGTGTTTCATCGTCAATAACAAGGTCAGTGGGATACAGTAAACCATAAGTGCAGCATCGGAATCTATAACTAGTGTCACAGGAATGGTTCAAAACATAGAGAATAAGAAGAGTCAGTTTTCTTGTACTTAAGTCGGCATTATGCCTTTTATATTTAATTCCGATGCAATTTCAGTGTTTCATAGTCAATAAGAAGGTCAGAGGCATACATTAATTCTGATTGAAGCATCCGAATCTATAACTAGTGTCACAGGAATGGTTCAAAACATAGACAGTAAGAAGAGTCAGTTTTCTTGTACTTAAGTCGGCATTGTGCATTTTGTATTTAATTCCGATGCAATTTCAGTGTTTCATCGTCAATAAGAAGGTCAGAGCGATACAGTAAACCTGAAGTGAAGCATCGGAATCGATAACTAGTGTCACAGGATTGGTTCAAAACATAGACAGTAAGAAGAGTCAGATTTCTTGTACTTAAGTCGGCATTGTGCCTTTTGTATTTAATTCCGATTCAATTTCTGTGTTTCATCGTCAATGAGAAGGGCGGAGGGATACAGTAAACCTGAAGTGAAGCATCGGAATCTGTAAGTAGTGTCACCGGAATGGTTCAAATCATAGACGGTAAGAAGAGTCAGTTATTTCGTACTTAAGTCGGCATTGTGCATTTTGTTATTAATTCCGAAGCAATTTCTTTGTTTCATCGTCAATAAGAAGGTCAGAGGGATACAGTTAACCTGAAGTGAAGCATCGGAATCTATAACTAGTGTCACAGGAATAGTTCAAAACATAGACAGTAAGAAGAGTCAGTTTTCTTGTACTTAATTCGGCATTGTGCCTTCTGTATTTAATTCCGATGCAATTTCTGTGTTTCATCGTCAATAAGAGGGTCAGAGCGATACAGTAAACCTGAAGTGAAGCATCGGAATCGATAACTAGTGTCACAGGAATGGTTCAAATCATAGACAGTAAGAAGAGTCAGATTTCTTGTACTTAAGTCGGCATTGTGCCTTTTGTATTTAATTCCGATGCAATTTCTGTGTTTCATCGTCAATGAGAAGGGCGGAGGGATACAGTAAACCTGAAGTGAAGCATCGGAATCTATAAGTAGTGTCACCGGAATGGTTCAAATCATAGACGGTAAGAAGAGTCAGTTATCTTGTACTTAAGTCGGCATTGTGCATTTTGTTATTAATTCCGAAGCAATTTCTGTGTTTCATCGTCAATAAGAAGGTCAGAGGGATACAGTAAACCTGAAGTAAAGCATCGGAATCTATAACGAGTGTCACATGAATGGTTCAAAACATAGACAGTAAGAAGAGTCAGTTTTCTTGTACTTAAGTCGGCATTGTGCCTTTTGTATTTAATTCCGATGCAATATCTGTGTTTCATCGTCAATAAAGAGGTCAGAGGGATACAGTAAACCTGAAGTGAAGCATCACAATCTATAACAAGTGTCACAGGAATGGTTCAAAGCATAGACAGTAAGAAGAGTCAGTTTTGTGGTACTTACGTCGGCATTGTGCCTTTTGTATTTAATTCCGATGCAATTTCAGTGTTTCATCATCAATAAGAATGTCAGAGGGATACAGTGAACCTGAAGTGAAGCATCGGAATCTATAACTAGTGTCACATGAATGGTTCAAAACATAGACAGTGAGAAGAGTCAGTTTTCTTGTACTTAAGTACAGCATTGTGCATTTTGCATTTAATTCTGATTCAATTTCTGTGTTTCATCGTCAATAACAAGGTCAGTGGGATACAGTAAACCATAAGTGCAGTATCGGAATCTATAACTAGTGTCACAGGAATGGTTCAAAACATAGACAGAAAGAAGAGTCAGTTTTCCTGTACTTAATTCGGCATTGTGCCTTTTGTATTTAATTCCGATGCAATTTCAGTGTTTCATAGTCAATAAGAAGGTCAGAGGCATACAGTAATTCTGATTGAAGCATCGGAATCTATAACTAGTGTCACAGGAATGGTTCAAAACATAGACAGTAAGAAGAGTCAGTTTTCTTGTACTTAAGTCGGCATTGTGCCTTTTGTATTTAATTCCAATTCAAATTTCTGCGTTTCATCGTCAATAAGAAGTCAGAGGGATCCAGTAAACCTGAAGTGAAGCATCGGAATCTATAACTAGTGTCACATGAATGGTTCAAATCATAGACAGTAAGAAGAGTCAGTTTTCTTGTACTTAAGTCGGCATTGTGAGTTTTGTATTTAATTCCAATGCAAATTCTGTGTTTCATCGTCACTAAGCAGGTCAGAGGCATACAGTAAACCTGAAGTGAAGCATCGGAATCTATAACTAGTGTCACAGGAGTGGTTCACAACATATACAGTAAGAAGAGTCAGTTTTCTTGTACTTAAGTCGGCATTGTGCCTTTTGTATTTAATTCCGATGGAATTTCAGTGTTTCATCGTCAATAAGAAGGTCACAGGGATACAGTGAACCTGCAGTGAAGCATCGGAATCTATAACTAGTGTCACAGAAATGTTTCAATACATAGACAATAAGCAGAGTCAGTTTTCTTGTACTTAAGTCGGTATTGTGCCTTTTGTATTTAATTCCGAAGCAAATTCTCTGTTTCATCGTCACTAAGAAGGTCAGAGGCATACAGAAAACCTGAAGTGAAGCATCGGAATCTATAACTAGTGTCACAGAAATGTTTCAATACATAGACAATAAGCAGAGTCAGTTTTCTTGTACTTCAGTCAGCATTGTGCCTTTTGTATTTAATTCTGATGCAATTTCTGTGTTTCATCGTCAATAAGAAGGTCAGAGGGATACAGTAAACCTGAAGTGAAGCATAGGATTCTATAACTAGTGTCACAGGAATGGTTCAAATCTTACACAGTAAGAAGAGTCAGTTATCTTGTACTTAAGTCGGCATTGTGCCTATTGTATTTAATTCCGATGCAATTTCTGTGTTTCATCGTCAATAAGAACTTCAGAAGGATACAGTAAACCTGAAGTGAAGCATCGGAATCTATAACTAGTGTCACAGGAATGGTTCAAAACATAGACAGTAAGAAGAGTCAATTTTCTTGTACTTAATTCGGCATTGTACCTTTTCTATTTAATTCCGATGCAAATTCTGTGTTTTGTCGTCAATAAGAAGATCCAAGGGATACAGTAAACCTGAAGTGAAGCATTGGATTCTAAAACCGGTCTCACAGGAAAGTTTCAGACCATAGACAGTAAGAAGAGCCAGTCTTCTTGTACTTGAGTCGGCATTGTGCCTTTTGTATTTAATTCCGATGCAATTTCTGTGTTTCATCGACAATAAGAAGGTCAGAGAAATACAGTATACCTGAAGTGAAGCATCGGAATCTATAACTAGTGTCACAGGAATGGTTCAAAACATACACAGTAAGAAGAGTCAGTTTTCTTGAACTTAAGTCCGCATTTTGCCTTTTCTAATTAATTCCGATGCAATTTCTGTGTTTCATCGTCAATAAGAAGGTCCAAGGGATACAGTAAACATATAGTGAAGCATCGGAAACTAAAACTGGTCTCACGGGAAATGTTGAAATCATAGACAGTAAGAAGAGTCAGTTTTCTTGTACTTAAGGCGGCGTTGTGCCTTTTATATTTAATTCCGATGCAATTTCTGTGTTTCATCGTCAATAAGAACGTCAGAGGGATACAGCAATCCTGAAGTGAGGCATCGGAATCTATAACTAAAGTCACAGGAATGGTTCAAAACATAGACAGTAAGAAGAGTCAGTTTTCTTGTACTTAAGCCGGCATTGTGCCTCTTGTATTTAATTCCGATGGAATTTTAGTGTTTCATCGTCAATAAGAAGGAGGTACACAGTGAACCTGAAGTGAAGCTTCGGAATCTATAACTAGTGTCACAGGAATGGTTCAAAACATAGATGGTAAGAAGAATCAGTTTTCATGAACTTAATAGGCATTGTGCCTTGTATATTCAATTCCGATGCAATTTCTGTGTTTCATCGTCAATAAGAAGGTCAGAGGGATACAGTAAACCTGAAGTGAAGCATCGGAATCTATAACTAGTGTCACTGGAATGGTTCAAAACATAGACAGTAAGAAGAGCCAGTCTTCTTGTACTTGAGATGGCACTGGGCCTTTTGTATTTATTTCCGATGCAATTTCTGTGTTTCATCGTCAATAAGAATGTCAGTGGGATACAGTAAACCTGAAGTGAAGCATGGGAATCTTGAACTAATGTTACAGGAATGGTTCAAACATAGACAGTAAGAAGAGTCAGTTCTCTTGTACTTAAGTCGGCATTGGGCTTTTGTATTTAATTCCGATGCACTTTCTGTGTTTCATCATCAATAAGAAGGTCCAAGGGATACAGTAAACATATAGTGAAGCATCGGAAACTAAAACTGGTCTCACGGGAAATGTTGAAATCATAGACAGTAAGAAGAGTCAGTTTTCTTGTACTTAAGGCGGCGTTGTGCCTTTTCTATTTTTTTCCCATGCAATTTCTGTGTTTCATCGTCAATAAGAAGATCCAAGGGATACAGTAAACCTGAAGTGAAGCATTGGAATCTAAAACCGGTCTCACAGGAAAGATTGAAACCATAGACAGTAAGATGAGCCAGTCTTCTTGTACTTGATTCGGCATTGTGACATTTGTACTTAATTTCGATGCAATTTCTGTGTTTCAACGTCAATAAGAACGTCAGAGAGATACAGTATACCTGAAGTGAAGCATCGGAATCTATAACTAGTGTCACAGGAATGGTTGAAAACATACACAGTAAGAAGAGTCACTTTTCTTGTACTTAAGTCCGCATTTTGCCTTTTCTATTTGATTCCGATGCAATTTCTGTGTTCCATCGTCAATAAGAAGGTCCAAGGGATACAGTAAACATATAGTGAAGCATCGCAAACTAAAACTGGTCTCACAGGAAATGTTGAAATCATAGACAGTAAGAAGAGTAAGTTTTCTTGTACTTAAGTCGGCGTTGTGCCTTTTCTGTTTAGTTCCGATGCAATTTCTGTGTTTCATCGTCAATAAGAAGGTCAGAGGGATACAGTAAACCTGGAGTGAAGCATCGGAATCTATAACTAGTGTCACAGGAATGGTTCAAGACATAGACAGTAAGAAGAGTCAGTTTTCTTGTACTTAAGTCGGCATTGTGCCTTTTGTGTTTAATTCTGATGGAATTTCAGTGTTTCATCGTCAATAAGAAGGTCAGAGGGATACAGTGAACCTGAAGTGAAGCATCGGAATCTATTACTAGTGTCACAGGAATGGTTCAAAACAAAGACAGTAGTAAGAGTCAGTCTTCTTGTACTTGAGTCGGCATTGTGCCTTTTGTTTTTAATTCCGATGAATTTCTGTGTTTCATCGTCAATAAGAAGGTCAGAGGGATACAGTAAACCTGAAGTGACGCATCGGATCTATAACTAGTGTCACGGGAATGCGTCAAAACATAGGCAGTAAGAAGAGTCAGTTTTATTTTACTTAAGTCTGCATTGTGCCTTTTGTATTTAATTCCGATGCAATTTCTGTATTTCATCGTCAATAAGAAGGTCAGAGGCATACAGTAAACCTGAAGTGAAGCATCGGAATCTATAACTAGTGTCACATGAATGGTTCAAATCATAGACAGTAAGAAGAGTCAGTTTTCTTGTACTTAAGTCGGCATTGTGAGTTTTGTATTTAATTCCAATGCAAATTCTGTGTTTCATCGTCACTAAGCAGGTCAGAGGCATACAGTAAACCTGAAGTGAAGCATCGGAATCTATAACTAGTGTCACAGGAGTGGTTCACAACATATACAGTAAGAAGAGTCAGTTTTCTTGTACTTAAGTCGGCATTGTGCCTTTTGTATTTAATTCCGATGGAATTTCAGTGTTTCATCGTCAATAAGAAGGTCACAGGGATACAGTGAACCTGCAGTGAAGCATCGGAATCCATAACTAGTGTCACAGAAATGTTTCAATACATAGACAATAAGCAGAGTCAGTTTTCTTGTACTTAAGTCGGTATTGTGCCTTTTGTATTTAATTCCGAAGCAAATTCTCTGTTTCATCGTCACTAAGAAGGTCAGAGGCATACAGAAAACCTGAAGTGAAGCATCGGAATCTATAACTAGTGTCACAGAAATGTTTCAATACATAGACAATAAGCAGAGTCAGTTTTCTTGTACTTCAGTCAGCATTGTGCCTTTTGTATTTAATTCTGATGCAATTTCTGTGTTTCATCGTCAATAAGAAGGTCAGAGGGATACAGTAAACCTGAAGTGAAGCATAGGATTCTATAACTAGTGTCACAGGAATGGTTCAAATCTTACACAGTAAGAAGAGTCAGTTATCTTGTACTTAAGTCGGCATTGTGCCTATTGTATTTAATTCCGATGCAATTTCTGTGTTTCATCGTCAATAAGAACTTCAGAAGGATACAGTAAACCTGAAGTGAAGCATCGGAATCTATAACTAGTGTCACAGGAATGGTTCAAAACATAGACAGTAAGAAGAGTCAATTTTCTTGTACTTAATTCGGCATTGTACCTTTTCTATTTAATTCCGATGCAAATTCTGTGTTTTGTCGTCAATAAGAAGATCCAAGGGATACAGTAAACCTGAAGTGAAGCATTGGATTCTAAAACCGGTCTCACAGGAAAGTTTCAGACCATAGACAGTAAGAAGAGCCAGTCTTCTTGTACTTGAGTCGGCATTGTGCCTTTTGTATTTAATTCCGATGCAATTTCTGTGTTTCATCGACAATAAGAAGGTCAGAGAAATACAGTATACCTGAAGTGAAGCATCGGAATCTATAACTAGTGTCACAGGAATGGTTCAAAACATACACAGTAAGAAGAGTCAGTTTTCTTGAACTTAAGTCCGCATTTTGCCTTTTCTATTTAATTCCGATGCAATTTCTGTGTTTCATCGTCAATAAGAAGGTCCAAGGGATACAGTAAACATATAGTGAAGCATCGGAAACTAAAACTGGTCTCACGGGAAATGTTGAAATCATAGACAGTAAGAAGAGTCAGTTTTCTTGTACTTAAGGCGGCGTTGTGCCTTTTGTATTTAATTCCGATGCAATTTCTGTGTTTCATCGTCAATAAGAACGTCAGAGGGATACAGCAATCCTGAAGTGAAGCATCGGAATCTATAACTAAAGTCACAGGAATGGTTCAAAACATAGACAGTAAGAAGAGTCAGTTTTCTTGTACTTAAGCCGGCATTGTGCCTCTTGTATTTAATTCCGATGGAATTTTAGTGTTTCATCGTCAATAAGAAGGAGGTACACAGTGAACCTGAAGTGAAGCTTCGGAATCTATAACTAGTGTCACAGGAATGGTTCAAAACATAGATGGTAAGAAGAATCAGTTTTCATGAACTTAATAGGCATTGTGCCTTGTATATTCAATTCCGATGCAATTTCTGTGTTTCATCGTCAATAAGAAGGTCAGAGGGATACAGTAAACCTGAAGTGAAGCATCGGAATCTATAACTAGTGTCACTGGAATGGTTCAAAACATAGACAGTAAGAAGAGCCAGTCTTCTTGTACTTGAGATGGCACTGGGCCTTTTGTATTTATTTCCGATGCAATTTCTGTGTTTCATCGTCAATAAGAATGTCAGTGGGATACAGTAAACCTGAAGTGAAGCATGGGAATCTTGAACTAATGTTACAGGAATGGTTCAAACATAGACAGTAAGAAGAGTCAGTTCTCTTGTACTTAAGTCGGCATTGGGCTTTTGTATTTAATTCCGATGCACTTTCTGTGTTTCATCATCAATAAGAAGGTCCAAGGGATACAGTAAACATATAGTGAAGCATCGGAAACTAAAACTGGTCTCACGGGAAATGTTGAAATCATAGACAGTAAGAAGAGTCAGTTTTCTTGTACTTAAGGCGGCGTTGTGCCTTTTCTATTTTTTTCCCATGCAATTTCTGTGTTTCATCGTCAATAAGAAGATCCAAGGGATACAGTAAACCTGAAGTGAAGCATTGGAATCTAAAACCGGTCTCACAGGAAAGATTGAAACCATAGACAGTAAGATGAGCCAGTCTTCTTGTACTTGATTCGGCATTGTGACATTTGTACTTAATTTCGATGCAATTTCTGTGTTTCAACGTCAATAAGAACGTCAGAGAGATACAGTATACCTGAAGTGAAGCATCGGAATCTATAACTAGTGTCACAGGAATGGTTGAAAACATACACAGTAAGAAGAGTCACTTTTCTTGTACTTAAGTCCGCATTTTGCCTTTTCTATTTGATTCCGATGCAATTTCTGTGTTCCATCGTCAATAAGAAGGTCCAAGGGATACAGTAAACATATAGTGAAGCATCGCAAACTAAAACTGGTCTCACAGGAAATGTTGAAATCATAGACAGTAAGAAGAGTAAGTTTTCTTGTACTTAAGTCGGCGTTGTGCCTTTTCTGTTTAGTTCCGATGCAATTTCTGTGTTTCATCGTCAATAAGAAGGTCAGAGGGATACAGTAAACCTGGAGTGAAGCATCGGAATCTATAACTAGTGTCACAGGAATGGTTCAAGACATAGACAGTAAGAAGAGTCAGTTTTCTTGTACTTAAGTCGGCATTGTGCCTTTTGTGTTTAATTCTGATGGAATTTCAGTGTTTCATCGTCAATAAGAAGGTCAGAGGGATACAGTGAACCTGAAGTGAAGCATCGGAATCTATTACTAGTGTCACAGGAATGGTTCAAAACAAAGACAGTAGTAAGAGTCAGTCTTCTTGTACTTGAGTCGGCATTGTGCCTTTTGTTTTTAATTCCGATGAATTTCTGTGTTTCATCGTCAATAAGAAGGTCAGAGGGATACAGTAAACCTGAAGTGACGCATCGGATCTATAACTAGTGTCACGGGAATGCGTCAAAACATAGGCAGTAAGAAGAGTCAGTTTTATTTTACTTAAGTCTGCATTGTGCCTTTTGTATTTAATTCCGATGCAATTTCTGTATTTCATCGTCAATAAGAAGGTCAGAGGCATACAGTAAACCTGAAGTGAAGCATCGGAATCTATAACTAGTGTCACAGGAATGGTTCAAAACATAGACAGTAAGAAGTGTCAGTTTTCTTGTACTTAAGTCGGCGTTGTGCCTTTTGTATTTAATTCCGATGTAATTTCTGTGTTTCAACCTCACTAAGAAGGTCAAGGGATACAGTAAACACATAGTGAAGCATAAGAATCTAAAACTGGTCTCACAGGAAGTGTTCAAAACATAGTCAGTAAGAAGAGTCAGTCTTCTTGTACTTAAGTCGTCATTGTGCCTTTTGTATTGAATTCCGTTGCAATTTCTGTGTTTCATCGTCAATAAGAAGGTCCAAGGGATACAGTAAACCTGAAGTGAAGCATCGGAATCTGAAACCGGTCTCACAGGAAAGGTTCAAAGCATAGACAGTAAGAAGAGGTAGTTTTCTTGTACTTAAGTCAGCATTGTGCCTTTTCAATTTAATTCTGATTCAATTTCTGTGTTTCATCGTCAATAAGAAGGTCAGAGGGACACAGTAAACCTGAAGTGAAGCATCAGAATCTATAACTAGTGTCACAGGAATGGTTCAAAACGGAGACAGTAAGAAGAGTCAGTTTTCTTGTACTTAAGTCGGCATTGTGACTTTTGAATTTAATTCCGGTGGAATTTCAGTGTTTCATCGTCAGTAAGAAGGTCAGAGGGAAACAGTGAACCTGAAGTGAACCTTCGGAATCTATAACTAGTGTCACAGGAATGGTTCAAAACATAGACAGTAAGAAGAGTCAGTTTTCTTGTACTAAAGTCGGCATTGTGCCTTTTCTATTCAATTCCGATGCAATTTCTGTGTTTCATCGTCAATAAGAAGGTCAGAGGGAAACGGTAAACCTGAAGTGAAGCATCGGAATCTGTAACTAGTGTCACTGGAATGCTTCAAAACATAGACCGTAAGAAGAGTCAGTTTTCATGTACTTAAGTCGGCATTGTGCCTTTTCTATTTAATTCTGATGCAATTTCTGTGTTTCATCGTCAATAGGAAGGTCTGAGGGACACAGTAAACCTGAAGTGAAGCATCGGAATCTATAACTAGAGTCACAGGAATGGTTCAAAACATTGACAGTAGGAAGAGCCAGTCTTCTTGGACTTGATTCGGCATTGTGCCTTTTGTATTTAATTGCGATGCAATTTCTGTGTTTCATCGTCAATAAGAAGGTCAGAGGGATACAGTAAACCTGAAGTGGAGCATCGGAATCTATAACTAGTGTCACAGGAATAGTTCAAAACATAGACAGTAAGAAGAGTCAGTTTTCTTGTACTTAAGTAGGCATTGTACCTATTCTATATAATTCCGATGCAATTTCTGTGTTTCGTCGTCAATAAGAAGATCCAAGGGATACAGTAAACCAGAAGTGAATCATCGGAATCTATAACTAGTGTCACAGGAATTGTTCAAAGCATAGACAGTAAGAAGTGTCAGGTTTCTTGTACTTAAGTCAGCATTGTGCCTTTTGTATTTTATTCCGATGGAATTTCTGTGTTTCATCGTCAATACGAAGGTCACAGGGATACAGTAAACCTGAAGTGAAGCATCGAAATCTATAACTGGTGTCACAGGAATGGTTCAAAACAATGACAGTAAGAAGGGTCAGTTTACTTGTACGTAAGTCGGCATTTTGCCTTTTGTATTTAATTCCGCTGCAATTTCTGTGTTTCATCGTCAATAAGAAGGTCAGAGAGATACAGTAAACCTGAAGCGAAGCATCGGAATGTGTAACTAGTGTCACAGGAATGGTTCAAAACATAGACAGTAAGAAGAGTCAGTTTTCTTGTACTTAAGTCGGCATTGTGCCTTTTCTATTTAATTCCGATGCAATTTCTGTGTTTCGTCGTCAATAAGAAGATCCAAGGGATACAGTTAACCTGAAGTGAAGCATCGGAATCTAAAATCGGTCTCACAGGAAAGTTTCAAAACATAGACAGTAAGAAGAGCCAGTCTTCTTGTACTTGAGTCGGCATTGTGCCTATTGTATTTCATTCCGATGCGATTTCTGTGATTCATCGTCAATAAGAAGGTCCAAGGGATACAGTAAACATATAGTGAAGCATCGAAATCTAAAACTGGTGTCACAGGAAATGTTCAAACATAATCAGTAAGAAGAGTCAGTCTTATTGTACTTAAGTCAGCATTGTGCCTTTTCTATTTATTTCTGATTCAATTTCTGTGCTTCGTCGTCAATAAGAAGGTCCAAGGGATACAGTAAACATATAGTGAAGGATCGGAATCTAAAACTGGTCTCACAGGATCTGTTCAAAACATAGTCAGTAATAAATCTATAACTGGTGTCACAGGAATGGTTCAAAACAATGACAGTAAGAAGGGTCAGTTTACTTGTACGTAAGTCGGCATTTTGCCTTTTGTATTTAATTCCGCTGCAATTTCTGTGTTTCATCGTCAATAAGAAGGTCAGAGAGATACAGTAAACCTGAAGCGAAGCATCGGAATGTGTAACTAGTGTCACAGGAATGGTTCAAAACATAGACAGTAAGAAGAGTCAGTTTTCTTGTACTTAAGTCGGCATTGTGCCTTTTCTATTTAATTCCGATGCAATTTCTGTGTTTCGTCGTCAATAAGAAGATCCAAGGGATACAGTTAACCTGAAGTGAAGCATCGGAATCTAAAATCGGTCTCACAGGAAAGTTTCAAAGCATAGACAGTAAGAAGAGCCAGTCTTCTTGTACTTGAGTCGGCATTGTGCCTATTGTATTTCATTCCGATGCGATTTCTGTGATTCATCGTCAATAAGAAGGTCCAAGGGATACAGTAAACATATAGTGAAGCATCGAAATCTAAAACTGGTGTCACAGGAAGTGTTCAAACATAATCAGTAAGAAGAGTCAGTCTTATTGTACTTAAGTCAGCATTGTGCCTTTTCTATTTCATTCTGATTCAATTTCTGTGCTTCGTCGTCAATAAGAAGGTCCAAGGGATACAGTAAACATATAGTGAAGGATCGGAATCTAAAACTGGTCTCACAGGATCTGTTCAAAACATAGTCAGTAATAAGAGTCAGTCTTCTTGTACTTAAGTCAGCATTGTGCTTTTTTCTATTTAATTCTGATTCAATTCCTGTGTTTCATCGTCAATAAGAAGGCCAAAGGGATACAGTAAACCTGAAATGAAGCATCGGAATCTGTAACTAGTGTCACAGGAATGGTTCAAAACATAGACAGTAAGAGGAGTCAGTTTTCTTGTACTTAAGTCGGCGTTTCGCCTTTTGTATTTAATTCCGATGCAATTTCTATGTTTCATCGTCAATAAGAAGGTCAGAGGGATACAGTAAACCTGAAGAGAAGCATCGGATGCTATAACTAGTGTCACGGGAATGGGCCAATACATAGACAGTAATAAGAGTCAGTTTTCTTGTACTTAAGTCGGAATTGTGCTTTTTCTATTTAATTCTGATGCAATTTCTGTGTTTCATCGTCAATAAGAAGGTCAGAGGGATACAGTAAACCTGAAGTGAAGCATCGGAATCTATAACTAGTGTCACATGAATGGTTTAAAACATAGACAGCAAGAAGAGTCAGTTTTCTTGAACTTAAGTCGGCATTGTGCCTTTTGTATTTAATTCCGATGCAATATCTGTGTTTCATCGTCAATCAGAAGGTGAGAGGGATACAGTAAACCTGAAGTGAAGCATCGGAATCTATAACTAGTGTCGCAGGAATGGATCAAAACATAGACAGTAGGAAGAGCCAGTCTTCTTGTACTTGATTCGGCATTGTGCCTTTTGAATTTAAATCCGATGCAATTTCTGTGTTTCATCGTCAATAAGAAGGTCAGAGGGCTACAGTAAACCTGAAGTGAAGCATTGGAATCTGTAACTTGTGTCACAGGAATGGTTCAAAACATAGACAGTAAGAGTGTCTGTCTTCTTGAACTCGATTTGGCATTGTGCCTTTTGTAATTAATTTCGATGCAATGTCTGTGTTTCATCGTCAATAAGAAGGTCAGAGGGATACAGTAAACCTGACGTGAAGCATCGCAATCTGTAACTAGTGTCACAGGAATGGTTCAAAACATAGACTGTAAGAAGTGTCAGTCTTCTTGTACTTATGTCGGCAATGTGACTTTTATATTTAATACCGATGCAATTCTCGTGTTTTATCGTCAATAAGATAGTCCAAGGGATACAGTAAACCTGAAGTGAAGCATCGGAATCTATAACTAGTGTCACAGGAATGGTTCAAAACATAGACAGTAGGAAGAGTCAGTCTTCTTGTACTTAAGTCGGCATTGTGCCTTTTGTATTTAACTCCGATGCAATTTCTGTGTTCCATCGTCAATAAGAAGGTCAGAGGGCTACAGTAAACCTGAAGTGAAGCATCGGAATCTGTAACTTGTGTCACAAGAATGGTTCGAAACATAGACAGTAAGAAGAGTCAGTTTTCTTGTACTTAATTCGGCATTGTGCCTTTTGTATTTAATTCCGATGCAATTTCTGTGTTTCATCGTCAATAAGAAGGTCAGAGGGTTACAGTAAACCTGAAGTAAAGCATCGGAATCTATAACTAGTGTCACGGGAATGGTTCAAAACATAGACAGTAAGAAGAGCCATTCTTCTTGTACTTGAGCCGGCATTATGCCTTTTGTATTTAATTCCGATGCAATTTCTGTGTTTCATCATCAATAAGAAGGTCAGTGGGATACAGTAAACCCGAAGTGAAGCATCGGTATCTACAACTAGTGTCACAGGAATGGTTCAAAACATAGACAGTAGGAAGAGTAGTTCTCTTGTACTTAATTCGGCATTGTGCTTTTGTATTTAATTCCGATGCAATTTCTGTGTTTCATCGTCAATAAGAAGGTCAGAGGGATACAGTAAACCGGAAGTCAATCATCGGAATCTGTAACTTGTGTCACGGGAATGCTTCAAAACATAGACAGTAAGAAGAGTCAGTTTTCTTGTACTTAAGTCGGCATTGTGCCTTTTCTATTTAATTCCGATGCAATTTCTGTGTTTCGTCGTCAATAAGAAGATCCAAGGGATACAGTTAACCTGAAGTGAAGCATCGGAATCTAAAATCGGTCTCACAGGAAAGTTTCAAAGCATAGACAGTAAGAAGAGCCAGTCTTCTTGTACTTGAGTCGGCATTGTGCCTATTGTATTTCATTCCGATGCGATTTCTGTGATTCATCGTCAATAAGAAGGTCCAAGGGATACAGTAAACATATAGTGAAGCATCGAAATCTAAAACTGGTGTCACAGGAAGTGTTCAAACATAATCAGTAAGAAGAGTCAGTCTTATTGTACTTAAGTCAGCATTGTGCCTTTTCTATTTAATTCTGATTCAATTTCTGTGCTTCGTCGTCAATAAGAAGGTCCAAGGGATACAGTAAACATATAGTGAAGGATCGGAATCTAAAACTGGTCTCACAGGATCTGTTCAAAACATAGTCAGTAATAAGAGTCAGTCTTCTTGTACTTAAGTCAGCATTGTGCTTTTTTCTATTTAATTCTGATTCAATTCCTGTGTTTCATCGTCAATAAGAAGGCCAAAGGGATACAGTAAACCTGAAATGAAGCATCGGAATCTGTAACTAGTGTCACAGGAATGGTTCAAAACATAGACAGTAAGAGGAGTCAGTTTTCTTGTACTTAAGTCGGCGTTTCGCCTTTTGTATTTAATTCCGATGCAATTTCTATGTTTCATCGTCAATAAGAAGGTCAGAGGGATACAGTAAACCTGAAGAGAAGCATCGGATGCTATAACTAGTGTCACGGGAATGGGCCAATACATAGACAGTAATAAGAGTCAGTTTTCTTGTACTTAAGTCGGAATTGTGCTTTTTCTATTTAATTCTGATGCAATTTCTGTGTTTCATCGTCAATAAGAAGGTCAGAGGGATACAGTAAACCTGAAGTGAAGCATCGGAATCTATAACTAGTGTCACATGAATGGTTTAAAACATAGACAGCAAGAAGAGTCAGTTTTCTTGAACTTAAGTCGGCATTGTGCCTTTTGTATTTAATTCCGATGCAATATCTGTGTTTCATCGTCAATCAGAAGGTGAGAGGGATACAGTAAACCTGAAGTGAAGCATCGGAATCTATAACTAGTGTCGCAGGAATGGATCAAAACATAGACAGTAGGAAGAGCCAGTCTTCTTGTACTTGATTCGGCATTGTGCCTTTTGAATTTAAATCCGATGCAATTTCTGTGTTTCATCGTCAATAAGAAGGTCAGAGGGCTACAGTAAACCTGAAGTGAAGCATTGGAATCTGTAACTTGTGTCACAGGAATGGTTCAAAACATAGACAGTAAGAGTGTCTGTCTTCTTGAACTCGATTTGGCATTGTGCCTTTTGTAATTAATTTCGATGCAATGTCTGTGTTTCATCGTCAATAAGAAGGTCAGAGGGATACAGTAAACCTGACGTGAAGCATCGCAATCTGTAACTAGTGTCACAGGAATGGTTCAAAACATAGACTGTAAGAAGTGTCAGTCTTCTTGTACTTATGTCGGCAATGTGACTTTTATATTTAATACCGATGCAATTCTCGTGTTTTATCGTCAATAAGATAGTCCAAGGGATACAGTAAACCTGAAGTGAAGCATCGGAATCTATAACTAGTGTCACAGGAATGGTTCAAAACATAGACAGTAGGAAGAGTCAGTCTTCTTGTACTTAAGTCGGCAATGTGACTTTTATATTTAATACCGATGCAATTTCTGTGTTTAATCGTCAACAAGAAGGTCAGAGGGATACAGTAAACATATAGTGAAGCATCGGAATCTAAAACTGGTCTGACAGGAAATGTTCAAAACATAGCCTGTAAGAAGAGTCAGTTTTCTTGTACTTACGTCGGCATTGTGCCTTTTCTCTTTAATTCCGATGCAATATCTCTGTTTCGACGTCAATAAGAAGGTCCAAGGGAGACAGTAAACCTGAAGTGAAGCATCGGAATCTAAAACCGGTCCCACAGGAAAGGTACAAAACGTAGACAGTAAGAAGAGCCAGTCTTCCTGAACTCGATTCGGCATTGTGCCTTTTGTAATTAATTTCGATGCAATTTCTGTGTTTCATCGTCAATAAGAGCGTCAGAGGGATACAGTAAACCCGAAGTGAAGTATCGGAATGTACAACTAGTGTCACAGGAATGGTTCAAAACATAGACAGTAGGAAGAGTAGTTCTCTTGTACTTAATTCGGCATTGTGCCTTTGTATTTAATTCCGATGCAATTTCTGTGTTTCATCGTCAATAAGAAGGTCAGAGGGATACAGCAAACCTGAAGTGAATCATCGGAAACTATAACTAGTGTCACGGGAATGCTTCAAAATATAGACAATAAGAAGAGTCAGTTTTCTAATACTTAAGTCCCCATTGTGCCTTTTATATTTAATACCAATGTTATTTCTGTGTTTAATCGTCAATAAGAAGGTCCAAGGGATACAGTAAACATATAGTGAGGCATCGGAATCTAAAACTGGTCTGACAGGAAATGTTCAAAACATAGCCAGTAAGAAGTGTCAGTCTTCTTGTCCTTAAGTCGGCATTGTGCCTTTTGTATTTCATTCCGATGCAATTTCTGTGTTTAATCGTCAATAAGAAGGTCCAAGGGATACAGTAAACATATAGTGATGCATCTGAATCTAAAACTGGTCTCACAGGAAATGTTCAAATGATAGTCAGTAAGAAGAGTCAGTCTTCTTGTACTTATGTCGGCATTGTGCCTTTTGCATTTATTTCCGATGCAATTTCTGTAATTCATCGTCAATAAGGAGGTCAGAGGGATACAGTAAACCTGAAGTGAAGCAACGGAATCTGTAACTAGTGTCACAGGAATGGTTCAAACAAAGACAGTAAGAAGAATCATTTTTCTTTTACTTAAGTCGACATTGTGCCTTTTATCTTTAAGTCCGATGCAATTTCTGTGTTCCGACGTCAATAAGAAGGTCCAAGGGATACAGTAAACCTGAAGTGAAGAATCGGAATCTATAACTAGTCTCACAGGAATGGTTCAAACCATAGACAGTAAGAAGAGCCAGTCTTCTTGTACTTGAGTCGGCATTGTGCCTATGTATTTAATTCCGATGCAATTTCTGTCTTACATTGTCAATAAGAACTTCAGAGGGATACAGTAAACCTGAAGTGAAGCATCGGCTCTATAACTAGTGTCACTGGAATGGTTCAAAACATAGACAGTAAGAAGAGTCAGTCTTCTTGTACTTAAGTCGGCATTGTGCCTTTTGTATTCTATTCCGATTCAATTTCTGTGTTTCATCGTCAATAAGAAGGTCAGAGGGATACAGTAAACCTGAAGTGAAGCATCGGAATCTATAACTTGTGTCACATGAATGATTCAAAACATAGACAGTAAGAAGAGTCAGTTTTCTTGTACTTAATTCGGCATTGTGCCTTTTGTATTTAATTCCGATGCAATTTCAGTGGTTCATCGTCAATAAGAATGTCAGAGGGATACAGTAAACCTGAAGTGAAGCATCGGAATCTATAACTAGTGTCACAGGAATGGTTCAAAACATAGACAGTAAGAAGAGCCAGTCTTCTTGTACATGAGTCGGCATTGTGCCCTTTGTAATTAATTCCGATGCAATTTCTGTGTTTCATCGTCAATAAGAAGGTCAGTGGGATACAGTAAAACCAAAGTGAAGCATCGGAATCTACAACTAGTGTCACAGGAATGGTTCAAATCATAGACAGTAGGAAGAGTAGTTCTCTTGTACTTAATTCGGCATTGTGCTTTTGTATTTATTTCCGATGCAATTTCTGTGTTTCATCGTCAATAAGAAGGTCAGTGGGATACAGTAAAACCAAAGTGAAGCATCGGAATCTAAAACCGGTCTCACAGGAAAGGTTCAAATCATAGACAGTAAGAAGAGCCAATCTTCTTGAACTCGATTCGGCATTGTGTCTTTTGTAATTAATTTCGGTGCAATTTCTGTGTTTCATCGTCAATAAGAAGGTCAGAAGGATACAGTTAACCTGAGGTGAAGCATCGCAATCTATAACTAGTGTCACAGGAATGGTTCAAAACATAGACAGTAAGAAGAGTCAGTCTTTTTGTACTGAAGTCAGCAATGTGACTTTTGTATTTAATTCCGATGCAATTTCTGTGTTTCATCATCAACAAGAAGGTCAGAGGGTTACAGTAAACCTGAAGTAAAGCATCGGAATCTAAAACTGGTCTCACAGGAAAGATTCAAATCATAGACGGTAAGAAGAGTTAGTTTTCTTGTACTTAACTCAGCATTGTGAATTTTCTATTTAATTCTGATTCAAATTCTGTGTTTCGTCGTCAATAAGAAGGTAGAAGGGATACAGTAAACCTAAAGTGAAGCATTGGAATCTAAAACCGCTCTCACAGGAAAGCTTCAAAACGTAAACAGTAAGAAGAGCCAGTCTTCTTGTACTTGAGTCGGCAAAGTGCCTTTTGTATTTAATTCCGTTGCAATTTCTGTGTTTCATCGTCAATAAGAAGGTCAGAGGGATACGGTAAACCTGAAGTGAAGCATCGGAACCTATAACAGGTGTCACAGGAATGGTTCATAATATAGGCAGTAAGAAGATTCAGTTTTCTTGTACTTAAGTCGACATTGTGCCTTTTCTCTTTAATTCCGATGCAATTTCTGTGTTCCGACGTCAATAAAAAGGTGCATGGGATATAGTAAACCTGAAGTGAAGCATCGGAATCTAAAACCGGTAACACAGGAAAGGTTCAAAACACAGGCAGTAAGAAGAGCCAGCCTTCTTGTACTTGAGTCGGCATTGTGCCTTTTGCATTTAATTCCGATGCATTTTCTGTGCTTAATCGTCAATAAGAATGTCAGAGGGATACAGTAAACCTGAAGTGAAGCATCGGAATCTATAACTAGTGTCACAAGAACGGTTCAAAACATAGACAGTAAGAAGATTCAGTCTTCATGTACTTAAATCGGCATTGTGCCTTTTCTATTTTATTCCAATGCAATTTCTGTGTTTCATCGTCCATAAGAAGGTCAGAGGGATACAGTAAACCTGAAGTGAAGCATCGGAATCTATAACTAGTGTCACAGGAATGGTTCAAAACATAGACAGTAAGAGGAGTCATTTTTCTTGTACTTAATTCGGCATTGTGCCTTTTGTATTTAATCCCAATGCAATTTCTGTGTTTCATCGTCAATAAGAATGTCAGAGGGTTACAGTAAACCCTAAGTGAAGCATCGGAATCTATAACTAGAGTCACAGGAATGGTTCAAAACATAGACAGTAAGAAGAGTCAGTTTTCTTGTACTTAGGTCGGCATTTTGCCTTTTCTATTTAATTCCGATGCAATTACTGTGTTTCTAAGTCAATAAGAATGTCGGAGGGATACAGTTAACCTGAAGTGAAGCATCGGAAAATATAACTAGTGTCACAGGAATGGTTCAAATCATAGACAGTAAGATGAGCCAGTCTTCTTGTACTTGAGTCGGAATTGTGCCTATGTATTTAATTCCGATGCAACTTGTGTGTTTCATCGTCAATAAGAAGGTCAGAAGGTTACAGTAAACCTGAAGTAAAGCATCGGAATCTAAAACTGGTCTCACAGAAAAGGTTCAAATCATAGACTGTAAGAAGAGTTAGTTTTCTTGTACTTAACTCAGCATTGTGCCTTTTCTATTTAATTCTGATTCAAATTCTGTGTTTCGTCGTCAATAAGAAGGTCCAAGGAATACAGTGAACCTAAAGTGAAGCATTGGAATCTAAAACCGGTCTCACAGGAAAGCTTCAAAACGTAGACAGTAAGAAGAGCCAGTCTTCTTGTACTTGAGTCGGCAATGTGATTCTTGTATTTAATTCCGATGCAATTTCTGTGTTTCATCGTCAATAAGAAGGTCAGAGGGATACAGTAAACCTGAAGTGAAACATCGGAATCTATAACAGGTGTCACAGGAATGGTTCAAAATATAGACAGTAAGAAGATTCAGTTTTCTTGTACTTAAGTCGTCATTGTGCCTTTTCTCTTTAATTCCGATGCAATTTCTGTGTTTCGACGTCAATAAAAAGGACCATGGGATATAGTAAACCTGAAGTGAAGCATCGGAATCTAAAACCGGTAACACAGGAAAGGTTCAAAACACAGGCAGTAAGAAGAGCCAGTCTTCTTGTACTTGTGTCGGCATTGTGCCTTTTGTATTTAATTCCGATGCAATTTCTGTGTTTAATCGTCAATACGAAGGTCAGAGGGATACAGTAAACCTGAAGTGAAGCATCGGAATCTATAACTAGTGTAAAAGGAATGATTCAAAACATAGACAGTAAGATGAGTCTGTCTTCTTGTAAAGTCGGCATTGTGCCTTTTCTATTACTTCCGATGCAATTTCTGTGTTTCATCGGCAATAAGAAGGTCAGAGGGATACAGTTAACCTGAAGTGAAGCATCGAAAAATATAACTAGTGTCACAGGAATGGTTCAAAACATAGACAGTAAGAAGAGCCAGTCTTCTTGAACTCGATTCGGCATTGTGCCTTTTGTAGTTACATCCGATGCAATTTCTGTGTTTCATCGGCAATAAGAAGGTCAGAGGGATACAGTTAACCTGAAGTGAAGCATCGGAAAATATAACTAGTGTCACAGGAATGGTTCAAAACATTGACAGTAGGAAGAGTCAGTCTTCTTGTACTTAAGTCGGCATTGTGCCTTTAGTATTTAATTCCGATGCTATTTCTGTGTTTCATCGTCAATAAGAAGGTCCAAGGGATACAGTAAACCTGAGGTGAAGAATCGGAATCTATAACTAGTGTCACAGGAATGATTCAGACATAGACAGTAATAAGAGCCAGTCTTCTTGTTCTTGAGTCGGCATTGCGCCTATGTATTTAAGACCGATGCAATTTTTGTGTTACATCGTCAATAAGAAGGTCAGAGGGATACAGTTAACCTGAAGTGAGGCATCGGAAAATATAACTAGAGTCACAGGAATGGTTTAAAACATAGTCAGTAATAAGAGTCAGTCTTCTTGTACTTAAGTCAGCATTGTGCCTTTTCTGTTTAATTCTGATTCAATTCCTGTGTCTCATCGTCAATAAGGAGGCCAAAGGGATACAGTAAACCTGAAATGAAGCAATGGAATCTATAACTAGTGTCACAGGAATGGTTCAAAACATAGACAGTAAGAAGAGACAGTTCTCTTGTACTTAAGTCGGCATTGTGATCTTGTATTTAATTCCAAAGCAATTTCTGTGTTTCATCGTCAATAAGAAGGTCAGAGGGATACAGTTAACCTGAAGTGAAGCATCGGAAAATATAACTAGTGTCACAGGAATGGTTCAAAACATAGTCAGTAATAAGAGTCAGTCTTCTTGTACTTAAGTCAGCATTGTGCCTTTTCTATTTAATTCTGATTCAATTCCTGTGTTTCATCGCCAATAAGAAGGCCGAAGGGATACAGTAAACCTGAAATGAAGCATCGGAATCTATAACTAGTGTCACAGGAATGGTTCAAAACATAGATAGTAAGAAGAGTCAGTTTTCTTGTACTTAAGTCGGCGTTGTGCCTTTTGTATTTAATTCCGATGCAATTTCTGTGTTTCATCGTCAATAAGAGGGTCAGAGGGATACAGTAAACTTGAAGTGAAGCATCGGAATCTATAACTAGTGTCACATGAATTGTTTAAAACATAGACAGTAAGAAGAGTCAGTTTTCTTGAACTTAAGTCGGCATTGTGCCTTTTGTATTTAAATCCGATGCAATATCTGTGTTTCATCGTCAATAAGAAGGTCAGAGGGATACAGTAAACCTTAAGTGAAGCATCGGAATCTAGAACTAGTGTCACAGGAATGGTTCAAACATAGATAGTAAGAAGAATCAGTTTTCATGTACTTAAGTCGGCATTGTGCCTTTTCTATTTAATTCCCATGCAATTTCTATGTTTCATCGTCAATAAGAAGGTGGGAGGGATACAGTAAACCTGAAGTGAAGCATCGGAATCTATAACTAGTGTCACAGGAAAGGCTCAAAACATAGACAGTAAGAAGAGCCAGTCTTCTTGTACTTAAGTCGGCATTGTGCCTTTTGTATTTAATTCTGATGCAATTTCTGTGTTTCATCGTCAATAAGAAGGTCAGTGGGATACTGTAAACCTGAAGTGAAGCATCGGAATCTATAACTAGTGTCACAGGAATGGTTCAAAACGTAGACAGTAAGAAGAGACAGTTCTCTTGTACTTAAGTAGGCATTGTGATCTTGTATTTAATTCCAAAGCAATTACTGTGTTTCATCGTCAATAAGAAGGTCAGAGGAATACAGTAAACCTGAAGAGAAGCATCGGAATCTATAACTAGTGTCACGGGAATGGGCCAATACATAGTCAGTAATAAGAGTCAGTTTTCTTGTACTTAAGTCGGAATTGTGCTTTTTCTATTTAATTCTGATGCAATTTCTGTGTTTCATCGTCAATAAGAAGGTCAGAGGGATACAGTAAAACTGAAGTGAAGCTTCGGAATCTATAACTAGTGTCACAGGAATGGATCAAAACATAGACAGTAGGAAGAGCCAGTCTTCTTGTACTTGATTCGGCATTGTGCCTTTTGAATTTAAATCCGATGCAATTTCTGTGTTTCATCGTCAATAAGAAGGTCAGAGGGATACAGAAACCCTAAAGTGAAGCATCGGAAACTATCACTAGTGTCACAGGAATGGTTCAAAGCATAGACAGTAATAAGAGCCAGTCCTCTTGTACTTGAGTCGGCATTGTGACTTTTGTATTTAATTCCGATGCAATTTGTGTGTTTCATCGTCAATAAGAAGGTCAGAGGGATACAGTAAACCTGAAGTGAAGCATCGGAATCTGTAACTAGTGTCACAGGAATGGCTCAAAACATAGACAGTAAGAAGAGTCAGTTTTCTTGTACTTAATTCGGCATTGTGCCTTTTGTATTTACTTAAGATGCAATATATGTGTTTCATCGTGAATAAGAAGGTCAGAGCGATACAGTAAACCTGAAGTGAAGCATCGGAATCGATAACTAGTGTCACAGGAATGGTTCAAAATCATAGACAGTAAGAAGAGTCAGATTTCTTGTACTTAGGTCGGCACTGTGACATTTTTTTTAATGCCGATGCAATTTCTGTGTTTCATCGTCAGTAAGAAGGTCAGAGGAATACAGTAAACCTGAAGAGAAGCATCGGAATCTATAACTAGTGTCACGGGAATTGGCCAATACATAGTCAGTAATAAGAGTCAGTTTTCTTGTATTTAAGTCGGAATTGTGCTTTTTCTATTTAATTCTGATGCAATTTCTGTGTTTCATCGTCAATAAGAAGGTCAGAGGGATACAGTAAACCTGAAGTGAAGCATCGGAATGTGTAACTAGTGTCACAAGAATGGTTCAAAACATAGACAGTAAGAAGAGTCAGTTTTCTCGTACTTAAGTCGGCATTGTGCCTGTTCTATTTAATTATGATACAAATTCTCTGTTTCGTCGTCAATAAGAAGATCCAAGGGAAACAGTAAACCTGAAGTGAAACATCGGAATCTAAAACCAGTCTCACAGGAAAGTTTCAAATCATAGACAGTAAGAAGAGCCAGTCTTTTTGTACTTATGTCGGCGTTGTGCCTTTTGTATTTATTACCGATGCAATTTCTGTGTTTCATCGTCAATAAGAAGGTAAGGGGGTAACAGTATACCTAAACAAAAGCATCGGAATCTATAACTAGTGTCTCAGGAATGGTTGAAAACATACACAGTAAGAAGAGTCAGTTTTCTTGTACTTAAGTCGGCGTTGTGCCTTTTGCATTTATTACCGATGCAATTTCCGTGTTTCATCGTCAATAAGAAGGTCACAGGGATACAGTAAACCTGAGGTGAAGCATCGTAATCTGTAACTAGTGTCACAGGAATGGTTCAAAACATAGACTGTAAGAAGAGTCAGTCTTCTTGTACTTAAGTCGGCATTGTGATTTTTGTATTTAATTCCGATGCAATTTCAGTGTTTCATCGTCAATACGAAGGTCAGAGGGCTACAGTAAACCTGAAGTGAAGCATTGGAATCTGTAACTTGTGTCACAGGAATGGTTCAAAACATAGACAGTAAGAAGAGTCAGTTTTCTTGAACTCGATTTGGCATTGTGCCTTTTGTAATTAATTCCGATGCAATGTCTGTGTTTCATCGTCAATAACAAGGTCAGAGGGATACAGTAAACCTGACGTGAAGCATCGCAATCTGTAACTAGTGTCACAGGAATGGTTCAAAGCATAGACTGTAAGAAGTGTCAGTCTTCTTGTACTTATGTCGGCAATGTGACTTTTATATTTAATACCGATGCAATTCTCGCGTTTTATCGTCAATAAGATGGTCCAAGGGATACAGTAAACCTGAAGTGAAGCATCGGAATCTATAACTAGTGTCACAGGAATGGTTCAAAACATAGACAGTAGGAAGAGTCAGTTTTCTTGTACTTAATTCGGCATTGTGCCTCTTGTATTTAGTTCCGATGCAATTTCTGTGTTTCATCGTCAATAAGAAGGTCAGAGTGTTACAGTAAACCTGAAGTAAAGCATCGGAATCTATAACTAGTGTCACGGGAATGGTTCAAAACATAGACAGTAGGAAGAGTCAGTTTTCTTGTACTTAAGTCGGCATTGTGCCTTTTCTATTTAATTCCGATGCAATTTCAGTGTTTCATCGTCAATAAAATGTTCAGAGGGATACAGTAAACCTGAAGTGAAGCATCGGAATCTATAACTAGTGTCACAGGAATGGTTCAAAACGTAGACAGTAAGATGAGTCTGTCTTCTTGTACTTAAGTCGGCAATGTGACTTTTATATTTAATACCGATGCAAGTTCTGTGTTTAATCGTCAATAATAAGGTCAGATGGAGACAGTAAACATATAGTGAAGCATCGGAATCTAAAACTGGTCTGACAGGAAATGTTCAAAACATAGCCAGTAAGAAGAGTCAGTTTTCTTGTACTTAAGTCGGCATTGTGACTTTTCTCTTTAATTCCGATGCAATATCTGTGTTTCGACGTCAATAAGAAGGTCCAAGGGATACAGTAAACCTGAAGTGAAGCTTTGGAATCTATAACTAGCGTCACAAGAATAATTCAAAACGCAGACAGTAAGAAGAGTCAGTTTTTCTGTACTTAAGACGGCATTGTGCCTTTTCTATTTAATTCCGATGCAATTTATGTGTTTTGTCGTCAGTAAGATGGTCCAAGGGAGACAGTAAACCAGAAGTGAAGCATCGGAATCTAAAACCGGTCCCACAGGAAAGGTACAAAACGTAGACCGTAAGAAGAGCCAGTCTTCTTGAACTCGATTCGGCATTGTGCCTTTTGTAATTAATTTCGATGCAATTTCTGTGTACCATCGTCAATAAGAGCGTCAGAGGGATACAGTAAACCCGAAGTGAAGTATCGGAATGAACTACTAGTGTCACAGGAATGGTTCAAAACATAGACAGTAGGAAGAGTAGTTCTCTTGTACTTAATTCGGCATTGTGCCTTTGTATTTAATTCCGATGCAATTTCTGTGTTTCATCGTCAATAAGAAGGTCAGAGGGATACAGCAAACCTGAAGTGAATCATCGGAAACTATAACTAGTGTCACGGGAATGCTTCAAAATATAGACAGTAAGAAGAGTCAGTTTTCTTATGCTTAAGTCGGCATTGTGCCTTTTCTATTTAATTCCGATGCCATTTCTGTGTATCATCGTCAATAAGAAGTTCAGAGGGATACAGTAAACCTGAAGTGAAGCATCTTAATCTATAACTAGTGTCACAGGAATGGTTCAAAACATAGACAGTAAGAAGAGTCAGTCTTCTTGTACTTAAGTCGGCAATGTGACTTTTATATTTAATACCGATGCAATTTCTGTGTTTAATCGTCAATAAGAAGGTCCAAGGGATACAGTAAACATATAGTGAGGCATCGGAATCTAAAACTGGTCTGACAGGAAATGTTCAAAACATAGCCAGTAAGAAGTGTCAGTCTTCTTGTTCTTAAGTCGGCATTGTGCCTTTTGTATTTCATTCCGAAGCAATTTCTGTGTTTAATCGTCAATAAGAAGGTCCAAGGGATACAGTAAACATATAGTGATGCATCTGAATCTAAAACTGGTCTCACAGGAAATGTTCAAAGGATAGTCAGTAAGAAGAGTCAGTCTTCTTGTACTTATGTCGGCATTGTGCCTTTTGTATTTATTTCCGATGCAATTTCTGTAATTCATCGTCAATAAGAAGGTCAGAGGGATACAGTAAACCTGAAGTGAAGCAACGGAATCTGTAACTAGTGTCACAGGAATGGTTCAAACAAAGACAGTAAGAAGAATCAGTTTTCTTTTACTTAAGTCGACATTGTGCCTTTTATCTTTAAGTCCGATGCAATTTCTGTGTTTCGACTTCAATAAGAAGGTCCAAGGGATACAGTAAACCTGAAGTGAAGAATCGGAATCTATAACTAGTCTCACAGGATTATTTCAAACCATAGACAGTAAGAAGAGCCAGTCTTCTTTTACTTGAGTCGGCATTGTGCCTATGTATTTAATTCAGATGCAATTTCTGTGTTACATTGTCAATAAGAACTTCAGAGGGATACAGTAAACCTGAAGTAAAGCATCGGAATCTATAACTAGTGTCACGGGAATGGTTCAAAACATAGACAGTAAGAAGAGTCAGTCTTCTTGTACTTCAGTCGGCATTGTGCCTATGTATTTAATTCTGATGCAATTCCTGTGTTTCATCGTCAATACGAAGGTCAGAGAGATACAGTAAACCTAAAGTGAAGCATCGGAATCTATAACTAGTGTCACATTAATGGTTCAAACCATAGACAGTAAGAAGAGCCAGTCTTCTTATACTTGAGTCGGCATTGTGCCTTTTGTATTTAATTCCGATGCAATTTCTGTGTTTCATCGTCAATATGAAGGTCAGAGGGTTACAGTAAACCTGAAGTAAAGCATCGGAATCTATAACTCGTGTCACGGGGATGGTTCAAAACATAGACAGTAAGATGAGTCAGTCTTCTTGGACTTCAGTCGGCATTGTGCCTATGTATTTAATTCTGATGCAATTTCTGTGTTTCATCGTCAATACGAAGGTCAGAGAGATACAGTAAACCTAAAGTGAAGCATCGGAATCTATAACTAGTGTCACATTAATGGTTCAGACCATAGACAGTAAGAAGAGCCAGTCTTCTTGTACTTGAGTCGGCATTGTGCCTTTTGTATTTAATTCCGATGCAATTTCTGTGTTTCATCGTCAATAAGGTCAGTGGGATACAGTAAACCCGAAGTGAAGCATCGGTATCTACAACTAGTGTCACAGGAATGGTTCAAAACATAGACAGTAGGAAGACTAGTTCTCATGTACTTAATTCGGCATTGTGCTTTTGTATTTAATTCCGATGCAATTTCTGTGTTTCATCGTCAATAAGAAGGTCAGAGGGATACAGTAAACCGGAAGTGAATCATCGGAATCTGTAACTAGTGTCACGGTAATGCTTCAAATCATAGACAGTAAGAAGAGTCAGTTTTCTTGTACTTAAGTCGGCATTGTGCCTTTTCTATTTAATTCCGATGCAATTTCAGTGTTTCATCGTCAATAAGAAGTTCAGAGGGATACAGTAAACCTGAAGTGAAGCATCGGAATCTATAACTAGTGTCACAGGAATGGTTCAAAACGTAGACAGTAAGAAGAGTCTGTCTTCTTGTACTTAAGTCGGCAATGTGACTTTTATATTTAATACCGATGCAAGTTCTGTGTTTAATCGTCAATAATAAGGTCAGAGGGAGACAGTAAACATATAGTGAAGCATCGGAATCTAAATCTGGTCTGACAGGAAATGTTCAAAACATAGCCAGTAAGAAGAGTCAGTTTTCTTGTACTTAAGTCGGCATTGTGCCTTTTCTCTTTAATTCCGATGCAATATCTGTGTTTCGACGTCAATAAGAAGGTCCAAGGGATACAGTAAACCTGAAGTGAAGCTTCGGAATCTATAACTAGCGTCACAGGAATGGTTCAAAACATAGACAGTATGAAGAGCCAGTCTTCTTGTACATGAGTCGGCATTGTGCCTTTTGTAATTAATTCCGATGCAATTTCTGTGTTTCATCGTCAATAAGAAGGTCAGTGGGATACAGTAAAACCAAAGTGAAGCATCGGAATCTACAACTAGTGTCACAGGAATGGTTCAAATCATAGACAGTAGGAAGAGTAGTTCCCTTGTACTTAATTCGGCATTGTGCTTTTGTATTTATTTCCGATGCAATTTCTGTGTTTCATCGTCAATAAGAAGGTCAGAGGGATACAGTAAGACCAAAGTGAGGCATCGGAATCTACAACTAGTGTCACAGAAATGGTTCAAAACATATACAGTAAGAAGAGTCAGTCTCCTTGTACTTAAGTCGGTATTGTGCCTATGTATTTAATTCCGATGTAATTTCTGTGTGTCATCGTCAATAAGAAGGTCAGAGGGATACAGTAAACCTGAAGTGAAGCATCGGAATCTATAACTAGTGTCACAGGAATGGTTCAAAACATAGACAGTAAGAAGAGCCAGTCTTCTTGTACATGAGTCGGCATTGTTCCTTTTGTAATTAATTCCGATGCAATTTCTGTGTTTCATCGTCAATAAGAAGGTCAGTGGGATACAGTAAAACCAAAGTGAGGCATCGGAATCTACAACTAGTGTCACAGAAATGGTTCAAATCATAGACAGTAGGAAGAGTAGTTCCCTTGTACTTAATTCGGCATTGTGCTTCTGTATTTATTTCCGATGCAATTTCTGTGTTTCATCGTCAATAAGAAGGTCAGAGGGATACAGTATACCTGAAGTGAATCATCGGAATCTATAACTAGTGTCACGGGAACGCTTCAAATGATAGACAGTAAGAGGAGTAAGTTTTCTCGTACTTAAGTCGGCATTGTGCCTTTTCCATTTAATTCCGATGCAATTTCTGCGTTTCATCGTCAATAAGAAGATCAGAGGGATACAGTAAACATATAGTGAAACACCGGAATCTAAAACTGGTCTCACAGAAAATGTTCACAACATAGTCAGTAAGAAGAGTCAGTCTTCTTGGGCTTAAGTCGGCAGTGTGCCTTTTCTATTTAATTCCGATGCAATTTCTATGTTTTGTCGTCAGCAAGAAGGTCCAAGGGATACAGTAAACCGGAAGTGAAGCATCGGAATCTAAAACCGGTCTCACAGGAAAGGTTCAAAACATAGACAGTAAGAAGAGCCAGTCTTCTTGAACTCGATTCGGCATTGTGCCTTTTGTAATTAATTTCGCTGCAATTTCTGTGTTTCATCGTTAATAAGAAGGTCAGAGGGATACAGTAAACCTGAGGTGAAGCATCGCAATCTATAACTAGTGTCACAGGAATGGTTCAAAACATAGACAGTAAGAAGAGCCAGTCTTCTTGTACTTGAGTCGGCAAGGTGCCTTTTGTATTTAATTCCGATGCAATTTCTGTGTTTCATCGTCAATAAGAAGGTCAGAGGGATACGGTAAACCTGAAGTGAAGCATCGGAATCTATAACAGGTGTCACAGGAATGGTTCAAAATATAGGCAGTAAGAAGATTCAGTTTTCATGTACTTAAGTCGACATTGTGCCTTTTCTCTATAATTCCGATGCAATTTCTGTGTTTCTACGTCAATAAAAAGGTCCATGGGATATAGTAAACCTGAAGTGAAGCATCGGAATCTAAAACCGGTAACACAAGAAAGGTTCAAAACACAGGCAGTGAGAAGAGCCAGCCTTCTTGTACTTGAGTCGGCATTGTGCCTTTTGCATTTAATTCCGATGCAATTTCTGTGTTAAATCGTCAATAAGAAGGTCAGAGGGATACAGTAAACCTGAAGTGAAGCATCGGAATCTATAACTAGTGTCAAAGGAATGATTCAAAACATAGACAGTAAGATGAGTCAGTCTGCTTGTAAAGTCGGCATTGTGCCTTTTCTATTACTTCCGATGCAATTTCTGTGTTTCATCGTCAATAAGAAGGTCCAAGGGATACAGTAAACCTGAAGTGAAGAATCGGAACCTATAACTAGTGTAACAGGAATGATTCAAACATAGACAGTAATAAAAGCCTGTATTCTTGTTCTTGAGACGGCATAGCGCCTATGTATTTAAGACCGATGCAATTTCTGTGTTACATCGTCTATAAGAAGGTCAGAGGGATACAGTAAACCTGAAGTGAAGCATCGGAATCTATAACTAGTGTCACAAGAATGGTTCAAAACATAGACAGTAAGAAGAGTCACTTTTCTTGTACTGAAGTCGGCCTTGTGCCTTTTGTATTTAATTCCGATGCAATTTCTGTGTTTCATCGTCAATAAGAAGGTCAGAGGGATACAGTATACTTGAAGTGTAGCATCGGAATCTATAACTAGAGTCACATGAATGGTTCAAACATAGACAGTAAGAAGAGTCAGTTTTCTTGTACTTAAGTCGGCATTGTGATGTTTGTATTTAATTCCGATGCAATTTCTGTGTTTCATCGTCAATAAGAAGGTCAGAGGCATACAGTAAAACAGAAGTGAAGCATCGGAAACTATAACAAGTGTCACAGGAATGGTTCAAAACATAGACAGTAAGAAGAGTCAGTTTTCTTGTACTTAAGTCGGCACTGTGCATTTTGTATTTGATTCCGATGCAATTTCAGTGTTTCATCATCAATAAGAAGGTAAGAGGGATACAGTAAACCTGAAGTGGAGCATCGGAATCTATAACTAGTGTCACAGGAATGGTTCAAAACATAGACAGTAAGAGGAGTCAGTTTACTTGTACTTAAGGCGGCATTGTGCCTTTTCTATTTAATTCCGATGCAATTTCTATGTTTCATCGTCTATAAGATGGTCGGAGGGATACAGTAAACCTGAAGTGAAGCATCGGAATCTATAACTAGTGTCACAGGAATGGTTCAAAACATAGACAGTAAGAAGAGTCAGTTTTCTTGTACTTAAGTCGGCACTGTGCATTTTGTATTTAATTCCGATGCAATTTCAGTGTTTCATCGTCAATAAGAAGGTCGGAGGAATACAGTAAAACTGAAGTGAAGCATCGGAATCTATAACAAGTGTCACAGGAATGGTTCAAAACATAGACAGTAAGAAGAGTCAGTTTTCTTGTACTTAAGTCGGCACTGTGCATCTTGTATTTAATTCCGATGCAATTTCAGTGTTTCATCATCAATAAGAAGGTCAGAGGGATACAGTAAACCTGAAGTTGAGCATCGGAATCTATAACTAGTGTCACAGGAATGGTTCAAAACATAGACAGTAAGAGGAGTCAGTTTACTTGTACTTAAGGCGGCATTGTGACTTTTCTATTTAATTCCGATGCAATTTCTATGTTTCATCGTCTATAAGAAGGTCGGAGGGATACAGTAAACCTGAAGTGAAGCATCGGAATCTATAACTAGTGTCACAGGGATGGTTCAAAGATAGACAGTAAGAAGAGTCAGTTTTCTTGTACTTAAGTCGGAATTGTGCCTTTTGTGTTTAATTCCGATGCAATTTCTTTGTTTCATCACCAAAAAGAAGGTCAGAGGGATACAGTGAACCTGAAGTGAAGCATCGGATTCTATAACTAGTGTCACAGTAATGGTTCAAAACATAGACAGTAAGAAGAGTCAGTTTTCTTGTACTTAAATCGGCATTGTGCCTTTTATATTTAATTCCGATGTAATTTCTGTGATTCATCGTCAATAAGAAGGTCAGAGGGATACAGTAAACCTGAAATGAAGCATCATAATCTATAACTAGTGTCACAGGAATGGTTCAAAACATAGCCAGTAAGAAGAGTCAGTTTTCTTGTACTGAAGTCTGCCTTGTGCCTTTTCTATTTAATTCCGATGCAATTTCTATGTTTCATCGTCTGTAAGAAGGTCGAAGGGATACAGTAAACCTTAAGTGAAGCATCGGAATCTATAACTAGTGTCACAGGAATGGTTCAAAACATTGACAGTAAGAAGAGTCAGTTATCTTGTACTTAAGTCGGCATTGTGCCTTTGGTATTTAATTCCGAAGCAATTTCTGTGTTTCATCGTCAATAAGAAGGTCAGAGGTATACAGTAAACCTGAAGTGAAGCATCGGAATCTATGACTAGTGTCACAGGAATGGTTCAAACATAGACAGGAAGAAGAGTCAGTTTTCTTGTACTTAAGTCGGCATTGTGCCTTTTGTATTTAATTCTGATGCAATTTCTGTGTTTCATCGTCAATAAGAAGGTTCGAGGGATACAGTAAACCTGAAGTGAAGCATAGGATTCTATAACTAGTGTCACAGGAATGGTTCAAAACTTACACAGTAAGAAGAGTCAGTTATCTTGTACTTAAGTCGGCATTGTGCCTATTGTATTTAATTCCGATGCAATTTCTGTGTTTCATCGTCAATAAGAACTTCAGAAGGATACAGTAAACCTGAAGTGAAGCATCGGAATCTATAACTAGTGTCACAGGAATGGTTCAAAACATAGACAGTAAGAAGAGTCAATTTTCTTGTACTTAAGTCGGCATTGTGCATTTTGTATTTAATTCCGTTGCAAATTGTGTGTTTCATCGTCAATACGAAGGTCAGAGCGATACAGTAAACCTGAAGTGAAGCATCGGAATCTATAACTAGTGTAACAGGAATGGTTCAAACATAGACAGTTAGAAGAGTTAGTTTTCCTGTACTTAAGTCGGCATTGTGACTTTTCTATTTCATTCCGATGCAATTTCTGTGTTTCATCGTCAATAAGAAGGTCGGAGGGATACAGTAAACCTGAAGTGAAGTATCGGAATCAATAACTAGTGTCACAGGAATGGTTCAAAACATAGACATTAAGAAGAGTCAGTTTCCTTGTACTTAGGTCGGCATTGTGCCTTTTCTATTTAATTATGATGCAATTTCTGTGTTTCATCGTCAATAGAAAGGTCAGAGGGATACAGTAAACCAGAAGTGAAGCATCGGAATCTATAACAAGTGTAACAGGAATGGTTGAAACCACAGACTGTAAGAAGGGTCAGTTATCTCGTTCTTAAGACGGCATTGTGCCTTTTGTATTTAATTCCGAAGTAATTTCTGTGTTTCATCGTCAATAAGAAGGTCAGAGGGATACAGTAAACCTGATGCAAAGCAACGGAATCTATAACGAGTGTTACATGAATTGTTCACAACATAGACAGTAAGAAGAGACAGTTTTCTTGCACTTAAGTCGGCATTGTGCCTTTTGTATTTAATTCCGATGCAATTTCTGTGTTTCATCGTCAATAAGAAGGTCAGAGGGATACAGTAAACCTGACGTAGAGCATCGGAATCTATAACTAGTGTCCCAGGATAGGTTCAAAACATAGACAGTAACAAGAGTCAGTTTTCTTGTACTTAAGTCGGCATTGTGCCTTTTGTATTTAATTCCGATACAATTTCAGTGTTTCACAGTCAATAAGAAAGTCAGAGTCATACAGTAAACCTGAAGTGAAACATCGGAAACTATTACTAGTGTCACAGGAATGGTTCAAAACATAGACAGTAAGAAGAGTCAGTTTTCTTGTACTTAAGTCGGCATTGTGATGTTTGTATTTAATTCCGATGCAATTTCTGTGTTTCATCGTCAATAAGAAGGTCAGAGGCATACAGTAAAACTGAAGTGAAGCATCGGAATCTATAACAAGTGTCACAGGAATGGTTCAAAACATAGACAGTAAGAAGAGTCAGTTTTCTTGTACTTAAGTCGGCACTGTGCATTTTGTATTTAATTCCGATGCAATTTCAGTGTTTCATCATCAATAAGAAGGTCAGAGGGATACAGTAAACTTGAAGTGGAGCATCGGAATCTATAACTAGAGTCACAGGAATGGTTCAAAACATAGACAGTAAGAAGAGTCAGTTTACTTGTACTTAAGCCGGCATTGTGCCTTTTCTATTTAATTCCGATGCTATGTCTATGTTTCATCGTCTATAAGAAGGTCGGAGGGATACAGTAAACCTGAAGTGAAGCATCGGAATCTATAACTAGTGTCACAGGAATGTTTCAAAACACAGACAGTAAGAAGAGTCAGTTTTCTTGTACTGAAGTCGGCCTTGTGCCTTTTCTATTTAATTCCGATGCAATTTCTATGTTTCATCGTCTATTAGAAGGTCGGAGGGATACAGTAAACCTGAAGTGAAGCATCGGAATCTATAAGTAGTGTCACAGGAATGGTTCAAAGCATTGACAGTAAGAAGAGTCAGTTATCTTGTACTTAAGTCGGCATTGTGCTTTTTGTATTTAATTCCGATGCAATTTCTGTGTTTCATCGTCAATAGGAAGGTCAGAGGGATACAGTAACCCTGAAGTGAAGCATCGGAATCTATAACTAGTGTCACAGGAATGGTTCAAAACATAGACAGTAAGAAGAGTCAGTTTTCTTGTACTTAAGTCGGCATTGTGCCTTTTGTATTTAATTCCGATGCAATTTCTGTGTTTCAACGTCAAAAAGAAGGTCGGAGGGATACAGTAAACCTGAAGTGAAGCATCGGAATCCACAACTAGTGTCACATGAATGGCTCAAAACATAGACAGTAAGAAGAGTCAGTTTTCTTGTTCTTAAGTCAGCATTGTGCCTTTTGTATTTGATTCCAATGCAATTTCTGTGTTTCATCGTCAATAAGAAGGTCAGAGGGATACAGTAAACCTGAAGTGAAGCATCGGAATCTATAACTAGTGTCACAGAAATGGTTCAATACATACACAATAAGCAGAGTCAGTTTTCTTGTACTTTAGTCGCTATTGTGCCTTTTGTATTTCATTCCGAAGCAAATTCTGTGTTTCGTCGTCACTAAGAAGGTCAGAGGCATACAGTAAACCTGAAGTGAAGCATCGGAATCAATAACTAGTGTCACAGGTATGGTTCAAAACATAGACAGTAAGAAGAGTCATTTTTCTTGTAATTATGTCGGCATTGTGCCCTTTGTATTTATTTCCGATGCAATATCTGATTTTCATCGCCAATAAGAAGGTCAGAGGGATACAGTAAGCCTGAAGTGAAGCATCAGAATCTATAACTAGTGTCACAGGAATGGTTCAAAACATAGACAGTAATAAGAGTCAGTTTTCTTGTACTTAAGTCGGCATTGTGATGTTTGTATTTAATTCCGATGCAATTTCTGTGTTTCATCGACAATAAGAAGGTCAGGGGCATACAGTAAAACTTAAGTGAAGCATCGGAATCTATAACAAGTGTCACAGGAATGGTTCAAAACATAGACAGTAAGAAGAGTCAGTTTTCCTGTACATAAGTCGGCACTGTGCATTTTGTATTTAATTCCGATGCAATTTCAGTGTTTCATCATCAATAAGAAGGTCAGAGGGCTACAGTAAACCTGACGTGGAGCATCGGAATCTATAACTAGTGTCACAGGAATGGTTCAAAACATAGACAGTAAGAGGAGTCAGTTTTCTTGTACTTAAGTCGGCATTGTGCCTTTCGTATTTAATTCCGATACAATTTCAGTGTTTCACAGTCAATAAGAAAGTCAGAGGCATACAGTGAACCTGAAGTGAAACATCGGGATCTATTACTAGTGTCACAGGAATGGTTCAAAACATAGACAGTAAGAAGAGTCAGTTTTCTTGTACTTAAATCGGCATTGTGCCTTTTATATCTAATTCCGATGTAATTTCTGTGTTTCATCGTCAATAAGAAGGTCAGAGGGATACAGTAAACCAGAAGTGAAGCATCGGAATCTATAACTAGTGTCACAGGAATGGTTCAAAACATAGACAGTAAGAAGAGTCAGTTTTCTTGTACTGAAGTCGGCCTTGTGCCTTTTGTATTTAATTCCGATGCAATTTCTGTGTTTCATCGTCAATAAGAAGGTCAGAGGGATACAGTAAACTTGAATTGAAGCATCGGAATCTATAACTAGTGTCACATGAATGGTTCAAAACATAGACAGTAAGAAGAGTCATTTATCTTGTACTTAAGTCAGCATTGTGCCTTTTGTATTTAATTCCGATGCAATTTCTGTGATTCATCGTCAATAAGAAGGTCAGAGGTATACAGTAAACCTGAAGTGAAGCATCGGAATCTGTAACTAGTGTCACAGGTATGGTTCAAAACATAGACAGTAAGAAGAGTCGATTTTCTTGTAATTAAGTCGGCATTGTGCCCTTTGTATTTATTTCCGATGCAATATCTGTTTTTCATCGTCAAGAAGATGGTCAGAGGGATACAGTAAACCTAAAGTGAAGCATCGGAATCTATAACTTGTGTCACAGGAATGGTTCAAAACATAGACAGTAAGAAGAGTCAGTTTCCTTGTACTTAAGTCGGCATTGTGACTTTTCTATTTAATTCCGATGCAATTTCTGTGTTTCATCGTCAATAAGAAGGTCAGAGGGATACAGTAAACCTGAAGTGAAGCATCAGAATCGATAACTAGTGTCACAGGAATGGTTCAAACATAGACAGTAAGAAGAGTCAGTTTTCTTGTACTTAAGTCGGCATTGTGATGTTTGTATTTAATTCCGATGCAATTTCTGTGTTTCATCGACAATAAGAAGGTCAGAGGCATACAGTAAAACTTAAGTGAAGCATCGGAATCTATAACAAGTGTCACAGGAATGGTTCAAAACATAGACAGTAAGAAGAGTTAGTTTTCTTGTACTTAAGTCGGCACTGTGCATTTTGTATTTAATTCCGATGCAATTTCAGTGTTTCATCATCAATAAGAAGGTCAGAGGGCTACAGTAAACCTGAAGTGGAGCATCGGAATCTATAACTAGTGTCACAGGAATGGTTCAAAACATAGACAGTAAGCGGAGTCAGTTTACTTGTACTTAAGTCGGCATTGTGCTTTTTCTATTTAATTCCGATCCAATTTCTATGTTTCATCGTGTATAAAAGGTCGGAGGGATACAGTAAACCTGAAGTGAAGCGTCGGAATCTATAACTAGTGTCACAGGAATGGTTCAAAACACAGACAGTAAGAAGAGTCAGTTTTCTCGTACTTAAGTCGGACTTGTGACTTTTGTATTTCATTCCGATGCAATTTCTTTGTTTCATCGTCTAAAAGAAGGTCAGAGGGATACAGTGAACCTGAAGTGAAGCATCGGAATCTATAACTAGTGTCACAGCAATGGTTCAAACATAAACAGTAAGAAGGGTCAGTTTTCTTGTTCTGAAGTCGGCCTTGTGCCTTTTCTATTTAATTCCGATGCAATTTCTATGTATCATCGTCTTAAAGAAGGTCGAAGGGATACAGTAAACCTGAAGTGAAGCATCGAAATCTATAACTAGTGTCACAGGAATGGTTCAAAATATTGACAGCAAGAAGAGTCAGTTATCTTGTACTTAAGTCGGCATTGTGCCTTTTGTATTTAATTCCAAAGCAATTTCTGTGTTTCATCGTCAATAAGAAGGTCAGAGGCATACAGTAAACCTGAAGTAAAGCATCGGAATCTATAACGAGTGTCACATGAATTGTTCAAAACATTGACAGTAAGAAGAGGCAGTTTTCTTGTACATAAGTCGGCATTGTGCCTTTTGTATTTAATTCCGATGCAATTTCGGTGCTTCATCGTCAATAAGAAGGTCAGAGGGATACAGTGAACCTGAAGTGAAGCATCGGAATCTATAACTAGTGTCACAGGAATGGTTCAAAGCATAGACAGTAAGAAGAGTCAGTTTTCTTGTACTTAAGTCGGCATTGTGCCTTTTGTATTTAATTCCGATGCAATTTCTGTGTTTCATCGTCAAAAAGAAGGCCAGAGGGATACAGTAAACCTGAAGTGAAGCATCGGAATCCATAACTAGTGTCACATGAATGGATCAAAACATAGACAGTAAGAAGAGTCAGTTTTCTTGTACTTAAGTCAGCATTGTGCCTTTTGTATTTAATTCCAATGCAATTTCTGTGTTTCTTCGTCAATGGAAAGGTCAGAGGGATACAGTAAACTTGAAGTGAAGCATCGGAATCTATAACTAGTGTCACATGAATGGTTCAAAACATAGACAGTAAGAAGAGTCATTTTTCTTGTACTTAAGTCAGCATTGTGCCTTTTGTATTTAATTCCGATGCAATTTCTGTGATTCATCGTCAATAAGGAGGTCAGAGGTATACAGTAAACCTGAAGTGAAGCATCGGAATCTGTAACTAGTGTCACAGGTATCGTTCAAAACATAGACAGTAAGAAGAGTCATTTTTCTTGTAATTAAGTCGGCATTGTGCCTTTTGTATTTATTTCCGATGCAATATCTGTTTTTCATCTTCAAGAAGATGGTCAGCGGGATACAGTAAACCTAAAGTGAGGCATCGGAATCTATAACTTGTGTCACAGGAATGGTTCAAGACATAGACAGTAAGAAGAGTCAGTTTTCTTGTACTTAAGTAGGCATTGTGACTTTTCTATTTAATTCCGATGCAATTTCTGTGTTTCATCGTCATTAAGAAGGTCAGAGGGATACAGTAAACCTGAAGTGAAGCATCGGAATCTATGACTAGTATCACAGGAATGGTTCAAACATAGACAGTAAGAAGAGTCAGTTTTCTTGTCCTTAAGTCGGCATTGTGCCTTTTGTATTTAATTCTGATGCAATTTCTGTGTTTCATCGTCAATAAGAAGGTCAGAGGGATACAGTAAACCTGAAGTGAAGCATAGGATTCTATAACTAGTGTCACAGGAATGGTTCAAATCTTACACAGTAAGAAGAGTCAGTTATCTTGTACTTAAGTCGGCATTGTGCCTATTGTATTTAATTCCGACGCAATTTCTGTGTTTCATCGTCAATAAGAACTTCAGAAGGATACAGTAAACCTGAAGTGAAGCATCGGAATCTATAACTAGTGTCACAGGTTTGGTTCAAAACATAGACAGTAAGAAGAGTCAATTTTCTTGTACTTAAGTCGGCATTGTGCATTTTGTATTTAATTCCGTTGCAAATTGTGTGTTTCATCGTCAATACGAAGGTCAGAGGGATACAGTAAAGCTGAAGTGAAGCATCGGAATCTATAACTAGTGTAACAGGAATGGTTCAAACATAGACAGTTAGAAGAGTTAGTTTTCTTGTACTTAAGTCGGCATTGTGACTTTTCTATTTAATTCCGATGCAATTTCCGTGTTTCATCGTCAATAAGACGGTCGGAGGGATACAGTAAACCGGAAGTGAAGCATCGGAATCAATAACTAGTGTCACAGGAATGGTTAAAAACATAGACATTAAGAAGAGTTAGTTTTCTTGTACTTAGGTCGGCATTGTGCCTTTTCTATTTAATTCCGATGCTATTTCTGCCTTTCATCGTCAATAGGAAGGTCAGAGGGATACAGTAAACCTGAAGTGAAGCATCGGAATCTATAACTAGTGTAACAGGAATGGTTCAAACCACAGACAGTAAGAAGGGTCAGTTATCTCGTACTTAAGACGGCATTGTGCCTTTTGTATTTAATTCCGAAGCAATTTCTGTGTTTCATCGTCAATAAGAAGGTCAGAGGGATACAGTAAACCTGAAGTAAAGCAACGGAATCTATAACGAGTGTCACATGAATTGTTCACAACATAGACAGTAAGAAGAGACAGTTTTCTTGTACTTAAGTCGGCACTGTGCCTTTCGTATTTAATTCCGATACAATTTCAGTGTTTCACAGTCAATAAGAAAGTCAGAGGCATACAGTGAACCTGAAGTGAAACATCGGAATCTATTACTAGTGTCACAGGAATGGTTCAAAACATAGACAGTAAGAAGAGTCAGTTTTCTTGTACTTAAATCGGCATTGTGCCTTTTATATCTAATTCCGATGTAATTTCTGTGTTTCATCGCCAATAAGAAGGTCAGAGGGATACATTAAACCTGAAGTGAAGCATCGGAATCAATAACTAGTGTCACAGGTATGGTTCAAAACATAGACAGTAAGAAGAGTCATTTTTCTTGTAATTATGTCGGCATTGTGCCCTTTGTATTTATTTCCGATGCAATATCTGATTTTCATCGCCAATAAGAAGGTTAGAGGGATACAGTAAACCTAAAGTGAAGCATCGGAAACTATAACTTGTGTCACAGGAATGGTTCAAGGCATAGACAGTAAGAAGAGTCAGTTTTCTTGTACTGAAGTCGGATCTTGTGCCTTTTCTATTTAATTCCGATGCAATTTCTATGTTTCATCGTCTATAAGAAGGTCGAAGGGATACAGTAAACCTGAAGTGAACCATCGGAATCTATAACTAGTGTCACAGGAATGGTTCAAAACATAGACAGTAAGAAGAGTCAATTTTCTTGTACTTAAGTCGGCATTGGGCATTTTGTATTTAATTCCGTTGCAAATTGTGTGTTTCATCGTCAATACGAAGGTCAGAGGGATACAGTAAACCTGAAGTGAAGCATCGGAATCTATAACTAGTGTAACAGGAATGGTTCAAACATAGACAGTTAGAAGAGTTAGTTTTCTTTTACTTAAGTCGGCATTGTGACTTTTCTATTTAATTCCGATGCAATTTCTGTGTTTCATCGTCAATAAGAAGGTCGGAAGGATACAGTAAACCTGAAGTGAGGCATCGGAATCAATAACTAGTGTCACAGGAATGGTTCAAAACATAGACATTAAGAAGAGTCAGTTTTCAAGTACTTAAGTCGGCATTGTGCCTTTTGTATTTAATTCCGATGCAATTTCTGTGTTTCATCGTCAATAAGAAGGTCAGAGGGATACAGTAACCCTGAAGTGAACCATCGGAAACTATAACTAGTCTCACAGGAAAGGTTCAGAACATAGACAGTAAGAAGAGTCAGTTTTCTTGTACTTAAGTCGGCATTGTACCTTTAGTATTTAATTCCGATGCAGTTTCTGTGTTTCATCGTCAAAAAGAAGGTCAGAGGGATACAGTAAACCTGAAGTGAAGCATCGGAATCCATAACTAGTGTCACATGAATGGTTCAAAACATAGACAGTAAGAAGAGTCAGTTTTCTTGTACTTAAGTCAGCATTGTGCCTTTTGTATTTAATTCCAATGCAATTTCTGTGTTTCATCGTCAATAAGAAGGTGCAAGGTATATAGTAAACCCGAAGTGAAGCACCGGAATCTAAAACTGGACTCACAGGAGAGGTTCAAATCATAGAAAATTAGACTGTAAGTCCTCTTGTACTTAAGTGGCCATTGTGCCTTTTGTATTAAATTCGGATGCAATTTCTGTGTTTCATCGTCAATAAGAAGGTCCAAGGGATACAGTAAACCTGAAGTGAAGCATCGGAACTATAAACAGGACTCACAGGAGAGGTTCAAATAATAGAAAGTGAGAGTGTCAGTCCTCTTGTATTTAAGTCGGCATTGTGCCTTTTGTACTAAATTCGGATGCAATTTCTGTGTTTCAACGTCAATACAAAGATCCAAGGGATACAGTAAACCTGAAGTGAAGCATCAGAATCTAAAACTGGACTCACTGGAGAGGTTCAAACCATAGAAAGTGAGAGTGTGAGTTCTCTTGTACTTAAGTCGGCATTGTGCCTTTTGAATTTAATTTCGATGCAATTTCTGTGTTTCATCGTCAATAAGATGGTGGAAGGTATACAGTAAACCTGAAGTGAAGCATCGGAATCTAAAACTGGACTCACTGGAGAGGTTCAAATCATGGAAAGTGAAAGTGTCGGTCATCTTGTACTAAAATCGTCATTGTGTCTTTTGTATTAAAATCGGATGAAATTTCTGTGTTTCATCGTCAATAAGAAGGTGCAAGGTATACAGTAAACCTGAAGTGAAGCATCGGAATTAAAAACTGGTCTCACAGGAGAGCTTCAAATCATAGAAAGTGAGAGTGTCAGTCCTCTTGTACTTGAGTCGGCATTGTGCACTTTGTATTAAATTCGGATGCCATTTCTGTGTTTCATCGCCAATAAGAAGGTCTAAGGGATACAGTAAACCTGAAGTGAAGCATCGGAATCTAAAACTGAACTCATAGGAGAGGTTCAAATCATAGAAAGTGAGAGTGTCAGTCCTCTGGTACTTAAGTCGGCATTGTGCCTTTTGTATTAAATTCGGATGCAATTTCAGTGTTTCATCGTCAACAAGAAGGTGCTAGGTATACAGTAATCCTGAAGTGAAGCTTCGGAATCTAAGACTGGAGTCACAGGAGAGGTTCAAATCATAGAAAGTGAGAGTGTCAGTCCTCTTTTACTTAAGACGGAATTGTGCTTTTCAATTGAATTCCGATGCAATTTCTGTGTGTCATCGTCAATAAGAAGGTCCAACTGATACAGTAAACCTGAAGTGAAATATTGAAATCTAAAACTGGACCCACAGGAGAGGTTCATTTCATAGAAAGTTAGTGTGTCAGTCCTCATGTACTTAAGTCGGCATTGTGCGTTTTGTTTTAAATTCGGGTGCAAACTCTGTGTTTCATCGTCAACAAGAAGGTCCAAGGAATACAGTAAACCTGAAGTGAAGCATCGGAATCTAAAACTGGACTCACAGGAGAGGTTCAAATCATAGAAAGTGAGAGTGTCAGTCCTCTTGTACTTAAGTCGGCATTGTGCCTGTTGTATTAAATTCGGAGCAATTTCTGTCTTTCATCGTCAATAAGAGTGTGCAAGGTATACAGTAATCTTGAAGTGAAGCATCGGAATCTGAAACTGGACTAACAGGAGAGGTTCAAATCGTAGAAAGTGAGAGTGTCAGTCCTCTTGTACTTAAGTCGGCATTGTGCTTTTGCATTAAATGCGGATGCAATTTCTGTGTTTTATCGTCAATAAGAAGGTGCAAGGTATACAGTGAACCTGAAGCGAAGCATCGGAATCTAAAACTGGACTCACAGGAAAGGTAGAAATCATAGAAAGTGAGTGTGTTAGTCCTCTTGTACTTAAGTCAGCATTGTGCCTTTTGTATTAAATTCGGATGGAATTTCTTTGTTTCATCGTCAATAAGATGGTGCAAGGTATACAGTAAACGTGAAGTGAAGCATCGGAATCTAAAACTAGACTCACACAAGAGGTTCAAATCATAGAAAGTTAGAGTATCAGTCCTCTTGTACTTAAGTCGGCATTGTGCCTTTTGTATTAAATTCGGATGCAAACTCTGTGTTTCATTGGCAATAAGAATGTCCAAGGGATACAGTAAACCTGAAGTGAACCATTGGCATCTAAAACTGGACTCACAGGAGAGGTTCAAATCACAGAAAGTTAGAGTGTCAGTCCTCTTGTACTTATGTCGGCATTGTGCCTTTTGAATTTAATTCCGCTTCAATCTCTGTCTTTTATCGTCAATAGGAACGTCCAAGGGATACAGTAAACCTGAAGTGAAGCAACAGAATCTAAAACTGGACTCACAGGAGAGGTTCAAATCATAGAAAGTGAGAGTGTCAGTCCTCTTTTACTTAAGTCGGAATTGTGCCTTTTGAATTTAATTCCGATGCAATTTCTGTGTGTCATCGTCATTAAGAAGGTCCAAAGGATACAGAAAACCTGAAGTGAAGCATCGAAATCTAAAACTGGACTAACAGGAGAGGTTCAAATCATAGAAAGTTAGAGTATCAGTCCTCATGTACTAAAGTCGGCATTGTGCCTTTTGTATTAAATTCGGATGCAAACTCTGTGTTTCATCGTCAATAAGAAGGTCCAAGGGATACTGTAAACCTGAAGTGAAGCATCGGAATTTAAAACTAGACTCACAGGAGAGGTTCAAATCATAGAAAGTTAGAGTGTCAGTCCTCTTGCACTTAAGTCGTCATTGTGCCTTTTGTGTTAAATTCGGATGCAAACTCTGTGTTTCATCGTCAACAAGAAGGTGCTAGGTATACAGTAAACCTGAAGTGAAGCATCGGAACCTAAGACTGGACTCACAGGAGAGTTTCAAATCATAGAAAGTGAGAGTGGCAGTCCTATTGTACTTAAGTCGGTATTGTGCCTTTTGTATTAAATTCGGATGCCAATTCTGTGTTTCATCGTCAATAAGAAGGTCCAAGGGATACAGTAAACCTGAAGTAAAGCATCAGAATCTATAACTGGACTTACAGGGGAGGTTCAAATAATAGGGAGTTAGAGTGTCACTCTTCTTGTACATACGTCGGCATTGTGCCTTTTGAATTTAATTCCGATGCAATTTCTGTGTTTCATCGATAATAAGAAGGTGCAAGGTATACAGTAAACCTGAAGTGAAGCATCGGATTCTAAAACTGGACTCACAGGAAAGGTTCAAATCATACAAAATTAGAGTGTCAGTCCTCTTGTACTTAAGTCGCCATTGTGCCTTTTGTATTAAATTCGGATGCAATTTCTGTGTTTCATCGTCAATAAGAATGTCCAAGGGATACAGTAAACGTGAAGTGAAGCATCGGAATCTAAAACTGGACTCACAGGAGAGGCTCAAATCATAGAAAGTGAGAGCGTCAGTCCTCTTGTACTTAAGTCGGCATTGTGCTTCTGTATTAAATGCGGATGCAAATTCTGTGTTTCATCGTCAATAAGAAGGTGCAAGGTATTCAGTAATCTTGAAGTGAAGCATCGGAATCTAAAACTGGACTCACAGGATAGGTTCAAATCGTAGAAAGTGAGAGTGTCAGTCCTCTTGTACTTAAGTCGGCATTGTGCTTCTGTATTAAATGCGGATGCAAATTCTGTGTTTCATCGTCAATAAGAAGGTGCAAGGTATACAGTAAACCTGAAGTGAAGCATTGGAATCTAAAACTGGACTCACAGGAGAGGTACAAATCATAGAAAGTGAGAGTGTTAGTCCTCTTGTACTTAAGTCGGCATTGTGCCTTTTGAATTTAATTCCGATGCAATTTCTGTGTTTCATCGTCTATAAGAAGGTGCAAGGTATACAGTAAACCTGAAGTGAAGCATCTGAATCTGAAACTGGACTCACAGGAGAGGTTCAAATCATAGAAAGTTAGAGTGTCAGTCCTCTTGTACTTGAGTCGGCATTGTGCCTTTTGTATTAAATTCGGATGCAATTTCTGTGTTTCATCGTCAATAAGAATGTCCAAGGGAAACAGTAAACCTGAAGTGAAGCATCTGAATCTAAAACTGGACTCACAGGGGAGGTTCAAAACGTGGAATGTGAGAGTGTCAGTCCTCTTGTACTTAAGTCGGCATTGTGCCTTTTGTATTAAATTCGGATGCAACCTCTGTGTTTCATTGGCAATAAGAAGGTCCAAGGGATACAGTAAACCAGAAGTGAATCATCGGAATCTAAAACTGGACTCACAGGAGAGGTTCAAATCACAGAAAGTTAGAGTGTCAGTCCTCTTGCACTTATGTCGGCAATGTGCATTTTGAATTCAATTCCGCTCCAATTTCTGTGTTTTATCGTCAATAAGAACGTCCAAGGGATACAGTAAACCTGAAGTGAAGCAACGGAATCTAAAACTGGACTCACAGGAGAGGTTCAAATCATAGAAAGTGAGAGTGTTAGTCCTCTTTTACTTAAGTCGGAATTGGGCCTTTTGAATTTAATTACGATGCAATTTCTGTGTGTCATCGTCAATAAGAAGGTCCAAGGGATACAGTAAACCTGAAGTGAAGCATCGAAATATAAAACTGGACTCACAGGAGAGGTTCAATTCATAGAAAGTTAGGTTGTCAGTCCTCATGTACTTAAGTCGGCATTGTGCCTTTTGTATTAAATTCGGATGCAAACTCTGTGTGTCATCGTCAATAAGAAGGTCCAAGGGATACAGTAAACCTGAAGTGAAGCATCGGAACTAAAAACAGGACTCACAGGAGAGGTTCAAATCATAGAAAGTTAGAGTGTCAGTCCTCTTGCACTTAAGTCGTCATTGTGCCTTTTGTGTTAAATTCGGATGCAAACTCTGTGTTTCATCGTCAACAAGAAGGTGCTAGGTATACAGTAAACCTGAAGTGAAGCATCGGAACCTAAGACTGGACTCACAGGAGAGTTTCAAATCATAGAAAGTGAGAGTGGCAGTCCTATTGTACTTAAGTCGGTATTGTGCCTTTTGTATTAAATTCGGATGCCAATTCTGTGTTTCATCGTCAATAAGAAGGTCCAAGGGATACAGTAAACCTGAAGTAAAGCATCAGAATCTATAACTGGACTTACAGGGGAGGTTCAAATAATAGGGAGTTAGAGTGTCACTCTTCTTGTACATACGTCGGCATTGTGCCTTTTGAATTTAATTCCGATGCAATTTCTGTGTTTCATCGATAATAAGAAGGTGCAAGGTATACAGTAAACCTGAAGTGAAGCATCGGATTCTAAAACTGGACTCACAGGAAAGGTTCAAATCATACAAAATTAGAGTGTCAGTCCTCTTGTACTTAAGTCGCCATTGTGCCTTTTGTATTAAATTCGGATGCAATTTCTGTGTTTCATTGTCAATAAGAATGTCCAAGGGATACAGTAAACGTGAAGTGAAGCATCGGAATCTAAAACTGGACTCACAGGAGAGGCTCAAATCATAGAAAGTGAGAGCGTCAGTCCTCTTGTACTTAAGTCGGCATTGTGCTTCTGTATTAAATGCGGATGCAAATTCTGTGTTTCATCGTCAATAAGAAGGTGCAAGGTATTCAGTAATCTTGAAATGAAGCATCGGAATCTAAAACTGGACTCACAGGATAGGTTCAAATCGTACAAAGTGAGAGTGTCAGTCCTCTTGTACTTAAGTCGGCATTGTGCTTCTGTATTAAATGCGGATGCAAATTCTGTGTTTCATCGTCAATAAGAAGGTGCAAGGTATACAGTAAACCTGAAGTGAAGCATCGGAATCTAAAACTGGACTCACAGGAGAGGTACAAATCATAGAAAGTGAGAGTGTTAGTCCTCTTGTACTTAAGTCGGCATTGTGCCTTTTGAATTTAATTCCGATGCAATTTCTGTGTTTCATCGTCTATAAGAAGGTGCAAGGTATACAGTAAACCTGAAGTGAAGCATCTGAATCTGAAACTGGACTCACAGGAGAGGTTCAAATCATAGAAAGTTAGAGTGTCAGTCCTCTTGTACTTGAGTCGGCATTGTGCCTTTTGTATTAAATTCGGATGCAATTTCTGTGTTTCATCGTCAATAAGAATGTCCAAGGGAAACAGTAAACCTGAAGTGAAGCATCTGAATCTAAAACTGGACTCACAGGGGAGGTTCAAAACGTGGAATGTGAGAGTGTCAGTCCTCTTGTACTTAAGTCGGCATTGTGCCTTTTGTATTAAATTCGGATGCAACCTCTGTGTTTCATTGGCAATAAGAAGGTCCAAGGGATACAGTAAACCAGAAGTGAATCATCGGAATCTAAAACTGGACTCACAGGAGAGGTTCAAATCACAGAAAGTTAGAGTGTCAGTCCTCTTGCACTTATGTCGGCATTGTGCATTTTGAATTCAATTCCGCTCCAATTTCTGTGTTTTATCGTCAATAAGAACGTCCAAGGGATACAGTAAACCTGAAGTGAAGCAACGGAATCTAAAACTGGACTCACAGGAGAGGTTCAAATCATAGAAAGTGAGAGTGTCAGTCCTCTTTTACTTAAGTCGGAATTGTGCCTTTTGAATTTAATTACGATGCAATTTCTGTGTGTCATCGTCAATAAGAAGGTCCAAGGGATACAGTAAACCTGAAGTGAAGCATCGAAATCTAAAACTGGACTCACAGGAGAGGTTCAATTCATAGAAAGTTAGGTTGTCAGTCCTCATGTACTTAAGTCGGCATTGTGCCTTTTGTATTAAATTCGGATGCAAACTCTGTGTGTCATCGTCAATAAGAAGGTCCAAGGGATACAGTAAACCTGAAGTGAAGGATCGGAACTAAAAACAGGACTCACAGGAGAGGTTCAAATAATAGAAAGTGAGAGTGTCAGTCCTCTTGTACTTAAGTCGCCATTGTGCCTTTTGTATTAAATTCGGATGCTATTTCTGTGTTTCCTCGTCAATAAGAATGTCCAAGGGATACAGTAAGCCTGAAGTGAAGCATCTGAATCTAAAACTGGACTCACTGGAGAGGTTCAAATCATGGAAAGTGAGAGTGTCAGCCCTCTTGTACTAAAGTCAGCATTGTGCCTTTTGTATTAAATTCGGATGAAATTTCTGTGTTTCATCGTCAATAAGAAGGTGCAAAGTATACAGTAAGCCTGAAGTGACGCATCGGAATCTAAAACTGCACTCACAGGAGAGGTTCAAATCATAGAAAGTGAGAGTGTCATTCTTCTTGTACTTGAGTCGGCATTGTGTCTTTTGTATTAAATTCGGATGCAATTTCTGTGTTTCATCGTCAATAAGAAGGTCCAAGGGATACTGTAAAGCTGAAGTGAAGGATCGGAATCTAAAAGTAGACTCACAGGAGAGGTTCAAATCATAGAAAGTTAGAGAGTCAGTCCTCTTGCACTTATGTCGGCATTGTGCCTTTTGTGTTAAATTCGGATGCAAACTCTGTGTTTCATCGTCAACAAGAAGGTGCTAGGTATACAGTAAACCTGAAGCGAAGCATCGGAATCTATGACTGGACTCACAGGAGAGGTTCAAATCATATCATGTGAGAGTGTCAGTCCTATTGCACTTAAGTCGGTATTGTGCCTTTTGTATTAAATTCGGATGCCAATTCTGTGTTTCATCGTCAATAAGAAGGTCCAAGGGATACAGTAAACCTGAAGTGAAGCATCAGAATCTAAAACTGGACTTACAGGAGAGCTTCAAATCATAGGGAGTTAGAGTGTCACTCCTCTTGTACTTGAGTCGGTATTGTGCCTTTGTATTAAATTCGGATGCAATTTCTGTGTTTCATCGTCAATAAGAAGATCCAAGGGATACAGTAAACCTGAAGTGAAGCATCGGAATCTAAAACTGGACTCACAGGAGAGGTTCAAATTATACAAAGTTAGAGTGTCAGTCCTCTTTTACTTAAGTCGGCATTGTGCCTTTTGTGTTAAATTCCGATGCAATTTCTGTGTTTCATTGTCAATAAGATGGTGCAAGGTATACAGTAAACCTGATGTGAAGCATCGGAATCTAAAACTGGACTCACATCAGAGGTTCAAATCATAGAAAGTGAGAGTGTCAGTCCTCTTGTACATAAGTCGGCATTGTGCCATTTGTATTAAATTCGGATGCAATTTATGTGCTTCATCGTCAATAATAAGGTCCAAGGGATACAGTAAACCTGAAGTGAAGCATCGGAATCTAAAACTGGACTCACAGGAGAGGTTCATATCATAGAAAGTTAGAATGTCAGTCCTCTTGTACTTAAGTCGGCATGTGCCTTTTGTTCTAAATTTGGATGCAAGTTCTGTGTTTCATCGTCAATTAGAAGGTCCAAGGGATACAGTATACTTGATGTGAAGCATCGGAATCTAAAACTGGACTCACAGGAGAGGTTCAAATCATAGAATGTTAGAGTGTTAGTCCTCTTTTACTTAAGTCGGCATTGAGCCTTTTGTATTAAATTCGGATGCAATGTCTGTGTTTCACCGTCAATAAGAATGTCCAAGGGATACAGTATACCTGAAGTGAAGCATCGGAATCTAAGACTGGACTCACAGGAGAGGTTCAAATCATGGAAAGTGAGAGTGTCAGTCCTCTAGTACTTAAGTCGCCATTGTGCCTTTTGTATTAAATTCGGATGCATACTCTGTGTTTAATCGTCAATAAGAAGGTCCAACTGATACAGTGAACCTGAAGTGAAGCATCAGATTCAAAAACTGGACTCACAGGAGGGGTTCAAATCATAGAAAGTGAGAGTGTCAGTCCTCTTTTACTTAAATTGGCATTGTGCTTTTTGGATTTAATTCCGATGCAATTTCTGTGTTTCATCGTCAATAAGAATGTCCAAGGGATACAGTAAACCTGAAGTGAAGCTTCAGAATCTAAAACTGGAGTCACAGGAGAGGTTTAAATCATAAAAAGTGAGAGTGTCAGTCCTCTTGTACTTAAGACGGCATTGTGCCATTTGTATTACATTCGGATGCGATTTCTATGTTTCATCGTCAATAAGAAGGTCCAAGGGATACAGTAAACCTGAAGAGAAGCAGGTGAATCTAAAACTGGACTCACAGGAGAGATTCAAATCATAGAAAGTTAGAGTGTTACTCCTCTTGTTCTTAAGTCGATATTGTGCCTTTTGTATTAAATTCGGATGCAATTTCTGGGTTTCATCGTCAATAAGAAGGTCCAAGGGATACAGTAAACCTGAAGTGAAGCATCGGAATCTAAAACTGGACTCACAGTAGAGGTTCATATCATAGAAAGTTAGAATGTCAGCCCTCTTGTACTTAAGTCGGCATTGTGCCTTTTGTTCTAAATTCGGATGCAGTTTCTGTGTTTCATCGTCAATAGGAAGGTCCAAGGGGTACAGTATACTTGATGTGAAGCATCGGAATCTAAAACTGGACTCACAGGAGAGGTTCAAATCATAGAATGTTAGAGTGTTAGTCCTCTTTTACTTAAGTCGGCATTGAGCCTTTTGTATTAAATCGGATGCAATGTCTGTGTTTCACCGTCCATAAGAATGTCCAAGGGATACAGTAAACCTGAAGTGAAGCATCGGAATCTAAGACTGGACTCACAGGAGAGGTTCATATCATGGAAAGTGAGAGTTTCAGTCCTCTAGTACTTAAGTCGCCATTGTGCCTTTTGTATTAAATACGGATGCAAACTCTGTGTTTAATCGTCAATAAGAAGGTCCAACTGATACAGTGAACCTGAAGTGAAGCATCGGAATCAAAAACTGGACGCACAGGAGGGGTTCAAATCATAGAAAGCGAGAGTGTCAGTCCTCTCTTACTTAAGTTGGCAATGTGCTTTTTGGATTTAATTCCGATGCAATTTCTGTGTTTCATCGTCAATAAGAATGTCCAAGGGATACAGTAAACCTGAAGTGAAGCTTCGGAATCTAAAACTGGAGGCACAGGAGAGGTTTAAATCATAAAAAGTTAGAGTGTCAGTCCTCTTGTACTTAAGACGGCATTGTGCCATTTGTATTAAATTCGGATGCAATTTCTATGTTTCATCGTCAATAAGATGGTCCAAGGGATACAGTAAACCTGAAGTGAAGCATGTGAATCTAAAACTGGACTCACAGGAGAGATTTAAATCATAGAAAGTTAGAGTGTTATTCCTCTTATTCTTAAGTCGGTATTGTGCCTTATGTATTAAATTCGGATGCAGTTTCTGGGTTTCATCGTCAATAAGAAGGTCCAAGGGATATAGTAAACCTGAAGTGAAGCATCGGAATCTAAAACTGGACTCACAGTAGAGGTTCATATCATAGAAAGTTAGAATGTCAGCCCTCTTGTACTTAAATCGGCATTGTGCCTTTTGTTCTAAATTCGGATGCAATTTCTGTGTTTCATCGTCAATAAGAAGGTCCAAGGGATACAGTATACTTGATTTGAAGCATCGGAATCTAAAACAGGACTCACAGGAGAGATTCAAATCATAGATAGTTAGAGTGTCAGTCCTCTTGTACTTAAGTCGGTATTGTGCTTCTTGTATTAAATTCGGATGCAATTTATGTGTTTCATCGTCAATAAGAAGGTCCAAGGGATACAGTAAACCTTACGTGAAGCATCGGAATCTAAAACTGGACTCACAGGAGAGGTTCAAATCATAGAAAGTTAGAGTGTCATCCCTCTTGTACTTAAGTCGGCATTGTGCCTTATATATTAAATTCGGATGCAAACTCTGTGTTTCATCGTCAATAAGAAGGTCCAAGGGATACAGTAAACCTGAAGTGAAGCATCGGAATCTCAAACTGGACTCACAGGAGAGATTCAAATCATAGAAAGTTAGAGTGTTACTCCTCTTGTACTTAAGTCGGTATTGTGCCTTTTGTATTAAATTCGTATGCAATATCTGTGTTTCATCGTCAATAAGAAGGTCCAAGGGATACAGTAAACCTGAAGTGAAGCATCGCAATCTAAAACTGGACTCACAGGAGAGGTTCAAATAATAGAAAGTGGGAGTGTCAGTCCCTTCGTACTTAAGTCGCCATTGTGCCTTTTGTATTAAATTCGGATGTTATTTCTGTGTTTCCTCGTCAATAAGAATGTCCAAGGGATACAGTAAGCCTGAAGTAAAGCGTCTGAATCTAAAACTGGACTCACTGGAGAGGTTCAAATCATCGAAAGTGAGAGTGTCAGTCCTCTTGCACTAAAGTCGGCATTGTGCCTTTTGTATTAAATTCGGATGAAATTTCTGTGTTTCATCGTCAATAAGATGGTGCAAGGTATACAGTAAACCTGTAGTGAAGCATCGGAATCTAAAACTGCACTCACAGGAGAGGTTCAAATCATAGAAAGTGAGAGTGTCATACCTCTTGTACTCGAGTCGGCATTGTGCCTTTTGTATTAAATTCGGATGCAATTTCTGTGCTTCATCGTCAATAAGAAGGTCCAAGGGATACAGTAAACCTGAAGTGAAGCATCGGAATTTAAAACTGAACTCATAGGAGAGGTTCAAATCATTGAAAGTGAGAGTGTCAGTCCTCTTGTATTTAAGTCAACTTTGTGCCATTTGTATTAAATTCGGATGCAATTTCTAAGTTTCATCGTCAATAAGAAAGTCCAAGGGATACTGTAAACCTGACGTGAAGCATCGGAATCTAAAACTAGACTCACAGGAGAGGTTCAAATCATAGAAAGTTAGAGTGTCAGTCCTCTTACACTTAAGCCGGCATTGTGCCTGTTGTACTAAATTCGGATGCCAATTCTGTGTTTCATCGACAATAAGACGGTCCAAGGGATACAGTAAACCTGAAGTGAAGCATCTGAATCTAAAACTGGACTTACAGGAGAGTTTCAAATCATTGGAAGTTAGAGTGTCACTCCTCTTGTACTTAAGTCGGTATTGTGCCTTTTGTATTAAATTAGGATGCAATTTCTGTGTTTCATCGTCAATAAGAAAGTCCAAGGGATACAGTAAACCTGAAGTGAAGCATCGGAATCTAAACTGGACTCGCAGGAGAGGTTCAAATAATAGAAAGTTAGAGCGTCAGTCCTCTTGTACTTAAGTCGGCATTGTGCCTTTTGTATTAAATTCGGATGCAAACTCTGTATTTCATTGGCAATAAGAAGGTCCAAGGGATACAGTACCCCGAAGTGAAGCAACGGAATCTAAAACTGGACTCACAGGAAAGATTCAAATCACAGATAGTTACAGTGTCACTCCTCTTGTACTTAAGTCGGTATTGTGCCTTTTGTATTAAATTCGGATGCAATTTCTGTGTTTCATCGTCAATAAGAAGGTCCAAGGTATACAGTAAACCTTAAGTGAAGCAACTGAATCTAATACTGGACTCACGGGAGAGGTTCAAATCATAGAGTGTTAAAGTGTCAGTCCTCTTTTACTTCAGTCGACATTGTGCCTTTCGTATTACGTTCGGATGCAATTTCTGTGTTTCATCGTCAATAAGAAGATCCAAGGGATACAGTAAACCTGAAGTGATGCATCGGAATCTAAAACTGGGCTCACAGGAGAGGTTCAAATCATACAAAGTTAGAGTGTCAGTCCTCTTTTACTTAAGTCGGCATTGTGCATTTTGTATTAAATTCCGATGCAATTTCTGTGTTTCATCGTCAATAAGATGGTGCAAGGGATACAGTAAACCTGAAGTGAAGCATCGGAATCTAAAACTGGACTCACATCACAGGTTCAAATCATAGAAAGTGAGAGTGTCAGTCCTCTTGTACTTAAGTCAGCATTGTGCCATTTGTATTAAATTCGGATGCAATTTTTGTGCTTCATCGTCAATAAGAACGTCCAAGGGAAACAGTAAACCTGAAGTGAAGCATCGGAATCTAAAACTGGACTCTCAGGAGAGGTTCATATCATAGAAAGTTAGAATGTCAGTCCTCTTGTACTTAAGTCGGCATATGCCTTTTGTTCTAAATTCGAATGCAAGTTCTGTGTTTCATCGTCAATTAGAAGGTCCAAGGGATACAGTATACTTGATGTGACGCATCGGAATCTAAAACTAAACTCACAGGAGAGATTCAAATCATAGATAGTTAGAGTGTCAGTCCTCTTGTACTTAAGTCGGTATTGTGCCTCTTGTATTAAATTCCGATGCAATTTCGGTGTTTCATCGTCAATAAGAAGGTCCAAGGGATACAGTAAACCTTAAGAGAAGCATCGGAATCTAAAACTGGACTCACAGGAGAGGTTCAAATCATAGAATGTTAGAGTGTCAGTCCTCTTTTACTTAAGTCGGCATTGTGACTTTTGTATTAAATTCGGATGAAATTTCTGTGTTTAATCGTCAATAAGAACGTCCAAGGGATACAGTAAACCTGAAGTGAAGCATCGGAATCTAAAACTGGACTCACAGGGCAGGTTCAAATCATAGAAAGTAGGAGTGTCAGTCCTCTTGTACTTAAGTCGGCATTGTGCCTTTTGTATTAAATTCGGATGCAATTTCAGTGTTTCATCGTCAACAAGAAAGTGCTAGGTATATAGTAAACCTGAAGTGAAGCATCAGAATCTAAGACTGGACTCACAGGAGAGGTTCAAATCATAGAAAGTAAGAGTGTCAGTCCTCTTGTACGTAAGTCGGTATTGTGCCTTTTGTATTAAATTCGGATGCCAATTCTGTGTTTTATCGTCAACAAGAACGTCCAAGGGGTACAGTAAACATGAAGTGAAGCAACGGATTCTAAAACTGGACTCACAGGAGAGGTTCGAATCATAGAACGTGAGAGTGTCAGTCCTCTTTTACTTAAGTCGGAATTGTGCCTTTTGAATTTAATTCCGATGCTATTACTGTGTGTCATTGTCAATTAGAAGGTCCAAGGGATACAGTAAACCTGAAGTGAAGCATCGGAATCTAAAACTGGACTCACAGGAGAGGTTCATATCATAGAAAGTTAGAATGTCAGCCCTCTTGTACTTAAGTCGGCATTGTGCCTTTTGTTCTAAATTCGGATGCAATTTCTGTGTTTCATCGTCAATAAGAAGGTCCAAGGGATACAGTATACTTGATATGAAGCATCGGAATCTAAAACTGGCCTCACAGGAGAGATTCAAATCACAGATAGAGTGTCAGTCCTCTTGTACTTATGTCGGTATTGTGCCTCTTGTATTAAATTCGGATGCAATTTCTGTGTTTCATCGTCAATAAGAAGGTCCAAGGGATACAGTACACCTTAAGTGAAGCATCGGAATCTAAAACTGGACTCACAGGAGAGTTTCAAACCATAGAAAGTTAGAGTGTCATCCCTCTTGTACTTAATTCGCCATTGTGCCTTTTGTATTAAATTCGGATGCTATTTCTGTGTTTCCTCGTCAACAAGAATGTATAAGGGATACAGTAAGCCTGAAGTGAAGCGTCTGAATCTAAAACTGGACTCACTGGAGAGGTTCAAATCATCGAAAGTGAGAGTGTCAGTCCTCTAGTACTTAAGTCAACTTTGTGCCATTTGTATTAAATTCGGATGCAATTTCTGTGTTTCATCGTCAATATGAAGGTCCAAGGGATACTGTAAACCTGACGTGAAGCATCGGAATCTAAAACTAGACTCACAGGAGAGGTTCAAATCATAGAAAGTTAGAGTGTCAGTCCTCTTGCACGTAAGCCGGCATTGTGCCTTTTGTATTAAATTCGGATGCCAATTCTGTGTTTCATCGTCAATAAGACGGTCCAAGGGATACAGTAAACCTGAAGTGAAGCATCAGAATCTAAAACTGGACTTGCAGGAGAGTTTCAAATCATTGGAAGTTAGAGTGTCACTCCTCTTGTACTTAAGTCGATATTGTGCCTTTTGTATTAAATTCGGAAGCAATTTCTGTGTTTCATCGTCAATAAGAAAGTCCAAGGGATACAGTAAACCTGAAGTGAAGCATCGGAATCTAAACTGGACTCGCAGGAGAGGTTCAAATAATAGAAAGTTAGAGTGTCAGTCCTCTTGTACTTAAGTCGGCATTGTGCCTTTTGTATTAAATTCGGATGCAAACTCTGTATTTCATTGGCAATAAGAAGGTCCAAGGGATACAGTACCCCGAAGTGAAGCAACGGAATCTAAAACTGGACTCACAGGAAAGATTCAAATCATAGATAGTTAGAGTGTCACTCCTCTTGTACTTAAGTCGGTATTTTGCATTTTGTATTACATTCGGATGCAATGTCTGTGTTTCATCGTCAATAAGAAGGTCCAAGGGATACAGTAAACCTTAAGTGAAGCAACTGAATCTAATACTGGACTCACGGGAGAGGTTCAAATCATAGAGTGTTAAAGTGTCAGTCCTCTTTTACTTCAGTCGACATTGTGCCTTTCGTATTACATTCGGATGCAATTTCTGTGTTTCATCGTCAATAAGAAGATCCAAGGGATACAGTAAACCTGAAGTGATGCATCGGAATCTAAAACTGGGCTCACAGGAGAGGTTCAAATCATACAAAGTTAGAGTGTCAGCCCTCTTTTACTTAAGTCGGCATTGTGCCATTTGTATTAAATTCGGATGCAATTTATGTGCTTCATCGTCAATAAGAAGGTCCAAGGGAAACAGTAAACCTGAAGTGAAGCATCGGAATCTAAAACTGGACTCTCAGGAGAGATTCATATCATAGAATGTTAGAATGTCAGTCCTCTTGTACTTAAGTCGGCATGTGCCTTTTGTTCTAAATTCGAATGCAAGTTCTGTGTTTCATCGTCAATTAGAAGGTCCAAGGGATACAGTATACTTGATGTGAAGCATCGGAATCTAAAACTAAACTCACAGGAGAGATTCAAATCATAGATAGTTAGAGTGTCAGTCCTCTTGTACTTAAGTCGGTATTGTGCCTCTTGTATTAAATTCCGATGCAATTTCGGTGTTTCATCGTCAATAAGAAGGTCCAAGGGACACAGTAAACCTTAAGTGAAACATCGGAATCTAAAACTGGACTCACAGGATAGGTTCAAATCATAGAATGTTAGAGTGTTAGTCCTCTTTTACTTAAGTCGGCATTGAGCCTTTTGTATTAAATTCGGATGCAATGTCTGTGTTTCACCGTCAATAAGAATGTCCAAGGGATACAGTAAACCTGAAGTGAAGCATCGGAATCTAAAACTGGACTCACAGGAGAGGTTCAAATCATAGAAAGTGAGAGTGTCAGTCCTCTTTTACTTAAGTCGGCATTGTGCCTTTTGAATTTAATTCCGATGCAATTTCTGTGTTTCATCGTCAATAAGAATGTCCAATGGATACAGTAAACCTGAAGTGAAGCATCGGAATCTAAAACTGGACTCACAGGAGAGGTTCAAATCATAGAAAGTGAGAGTGTCAGTCCTCTTGTACTTAGGACGGCATTGTGCCTTTTGAATTTAATTCCGATGCAATTTCTGTGTTTCATCGTCAATAAGAATGTCCAATGGGTACAGTAAACCTGAAGTGAAGCATCGGAATCTAAAACTGGACTCACAGGAGAGGTTCAAATCATAGAAAGTGAGAGTGTCAGTCCTCTTGTACTTAAGACGGCATTATGCCATTTGTATTAAGTTCCGATGCAATTTCTGTGTTTCATCGTCAATAAGAAGGTCCAAGGGACACAGTAAACCAGAAGTGAAGCATCGGAATCTCAAACTGGACTCACAGGAGAGATTCAAATCATAGAAAGTTAGAGTGTTACTCCTCTTGTACTTAGGTCGGTATTGTGCCTTTTGTATTAAATTCGTATGCAATTTCTGTGTTTCATCGTCAATAAGAAGGTGCAAGGGATACAGTAAACCTCAAGAGAAGCATCCGAATCTAAAACTGGACTCACAGGAGAGGTTCAAATCATAGAATGTTAGAGTGTCAGTCCTCTTTTACTTAAGTCGGCATTGTGACATTTGTATTAAATTCGGATGAAATTACTGAGTTTAATCGTCAATAAGAACGTCCAAGGGATGCATTAAACCTGAAGTGAAGCATCGGAATCTAAAACTGGACTCACAGGGCAGGTTCAAATCATAGAAAGTAGGAGTGTCAGTCCTCTTGTACTTAAGTCGGCATTGCGCCTTTTGTATTAAATTCGGATGCAATTTCAGTGTTTCATCGTCAACAAGAAGGTGCTAGGTATATAGTAAACCTGAAGTGAAGCATCAGAATCTAAGACTGGACTCACAGGAGAGGTTCAAATCATAGAAAGTAAGAGTGTCAGTCCTCTTGTAGGTAAGTCGGTATTGTGCCTTTTGTATTAAATTCGGATGCCAATTCTGTGTTTTATCGTCAACAAGAACGTCCAAGGGGTACAGTAAACATGAAGTGAAGCAACGGATTCTAAAACTGGACTCACAGGAGAGGTTCAAATCATAGAACGTGAGAGTGTCAGTCCTCTTTTACTTAAGTCGGAATTGTGCCTTTTGAATTTAATTCCGATGCAATTACTGTGTGTCATCGTCAATTAGAAGGTCCAAGGGATACAGTAAACCTGAAGTGAAGCATCGGAATCTAAAACTGGACTCACAGGAGAGGTTCATATCATAGAAAGTTGGAATGTCAGCCCTCTTGTACTTAAGTCGGCATTGTGCCTTTTGTTCTAAATTCGGATGCAATTTCTGTGTTTCATCGTCAATAAGAAGGTCCAAGGGATACAGTATACTTGATATGAAGCATTGGATTCAAAAACTGGCCTCACAGGAGAGATTCAAATCATAGATAGAGTGTCAGTCCTCTTGTACTTATGTCGGTATTGTGCCTCTTGTATTAAATTCGGATGCAATTTCTGTGTTTCATCGTCATTAAGAAGGTCCAAGGGATACAGTACACCTTAAGTGAAGCATCGGAATCTAAAACTGGACTCACAGGAGAGGTTCAAATCATAGAAAGTTAGAGTGTCATCTCTCTTGTACTTAAGTCGCCATTGTGCCTTTTGTATTAAATTCGGATGCTATTTCTGTGTTTCCTCGTCAACAAGAATGTCCAAGGGATACAGTAAGCCTGAAGTGAAGCGTCTGAATCTAAAACTGGACTCACTGGAGAGGTTCAAATCATCGAAAGTGAGAGGGTCAGTCCTCTTGTACTAAAGTCGGCATTGTGCCTTTTGTATTAAATTCGGATGAAATTTCTGTGTTTCATCGTCAATAAGAAGGTGCAAGGTATACAGTAAACCTGAAGTGAAGCATCGGAATCTAAAACTGCACTCACAGGAGAGGTTCAAATCATAGAAAGTGAGAGTGTCATACCTCTTGTACTTGAGTCGGCATTGTACCTTTTGTATTAAATTCGGATGCAATATCTGTGTTTCATCGTCAATAAGAAGGTCCAAGGGATACAGTAAACCTGAAGTGAAGCATCGGAATTTAAAACTGAACTCATAGGAGAGGTTCAAATCATTGAAAGTGAGAGTGTCAGTGCTCTTGTACTTAAGTCAACTTTGTGCCATTTGTATTAAATTCGGATGCAATTTCTGTGTTTCATCGTCAATAAGAAGGTCCAAGGGATACTGTAAACCTGACGTGAAGCATCGGAATCTAAAACTACACTCACAGGAGAGGTTCAAATCATAGAAAGTTAGAGTGTCAGTCCCCTTGCACGTAAGCCGGCATTGTGCCTTTTGTATTAAATTCGGATGTGAATTCTGTGTTTCATCGTCAATAAGACGGTCCAAGGGATACAGTAAACCTGAAGTGAAGCATCAGAATCTAAAACTGGACTTACAGGAGAGTTTCAAATCATTGGAAGTTAGAGTGTCACTCCTCTTGTACTTAAGTCGGTATTGTGCCTTTTGTATTAAAATTCGGAAGCAATTTCTGTGTTTCATCGTCAATAAGAAAGTCCAAGGGATACAGTAAACCTGAAGTGAAGCATCGGAATCTAAACTGGACTCGCAGGAGAGAGGTTCAAATAATAGAAAGTTAGAGTGTCAGTCCTCTTGTACTTATGTCGGCATTGTGCCTTTTGTATTAAATTCCGATGCAATTTCTGTGTTTCATCGTCAATAAGATGGTGCAAGGTATACAGTAAACCTGAAGTGAAGCATCGGAATCTAAAACTGGACTCACATCAGAGGTTCAAATCATAGAAAGTGAGAGTGTCAGTCCTCTTGTACTTAAGTCGGCATTGTGTCATTTGTATTAAATTCGGATGCAATTTATGTCCTTCATCGTCAATAAGAAGGTCCAAGGGAAACAGTAAACCTGAAGTGAAGCATCGGAATCTAAAACTGGACTCTCAGGAGAGGTTCATATCATAGAATGTTAGAATGTCAGTCCTCTTGTACTTAAGTCGGCATGTGCCTTTTGTTCTAAATTCGAATGCAAGTTCTGTGTTTCATCGTCAATTAGAAGGTCCAAGGGATACAGTATACTTGATGTGAAGCATCGGAATCTAAAACTAAACTCACAGGAGAGATTCAAATCATAGATAGTTAGAGTGTCAGTCGTCTTGTACTTAAGTCGGTATTGTGCCTCTTGTATTAAATTCCGATGCAATTTCGGTGTTTCATCGTCAATAAGAAGGTCCAAGGGACACAGTAAACCTTAAGTGAAACATCGGAATCTAAAACTGGACTCACAGGATAGGTTCAAATCATAGAATGTTAGAGTGTTAGTCCTCTTTTACTTAAGTCGGCATTGAGCCTTTGTATTAAATTCGGATGCAATGTCTGTGTTTCACCGTTAATAAGAATGTCCAAGGGATACAGTAAACCTGAAGTGAAGCATCGGAATCTAAAACTGGACTCACAGGAGAGGTTCAAATCATTGAAAGTGAGAGTGTCAGTCCTCTTTTACTTAAGTCGGCATTGTGCCTTTTGAATTTAATTCCGATGCAATTTCTGTGTTTCATCGTCAATAAGAATGTCCAATGGATACAGTAAACCTGAAGTGAAGCATCGGAATCTAAGACTGGACTCACAGGAGAGGTTCAAATCATAGAAAGTGAAAGTGTCAGTCCTCTTGTACTTAAGACGGCGTTATGCCATTTGTATTAAATTCCGATGCAATTTCTGTGTTTCATCGTCAATAAGAAGGTCCAAGGGATACAGTAAACCTGAAGTGAAGCATCGGAATCTAAAACTGGACTCACATCAGAGGTTCAAATCATAGAAAGTGAGAGTGTCAGTCCTCTTGTACTTAAGTCGGCATTGTGCCATTTGTATTAAATTCGGATGCCAATTCTGTGTTTCATCGTCAATAAGACGGTCCAAGGGATACAGTAAACCTAAAGTGAAGCAACTGAATCTAATACTGGACTCACGGGAGAGGTTCAAATCATAGAGTGTTAAAGTGTCAGTCCTCTTTTACTTCAGTCGACATTGTGCCTTTCGTATTACATTCGGATGCAATTTCTGTGTTTCATCGTCAATAAGAAGATCCAAGGGATACAGTAAACCTGAAGTGATGCATCGGAATCTAAAACTGGGCTCACAGGAGAGGTTCAAATCATACAAAGTTAGAGTGTCAGTCCTCTTTTACTTAAGTCGGCATTGTGCCTTTTGTATTAAATTCCGATGCAATTTCTGTGTTTCATCGTCAATAAGATGGTGCAAGGTATACAGTAAACCTGAAGTGAAGCATCGGAATCTAAAACTGGACTCACATCAGAGGTTCAAATCATAGAAAGTGAGAGTGTCAGTCCTCTTGTACTTAAGTCGGCATTGTGCCATTTGTATTAAATTCAGATGCAATTTATGTGCTTCATCGTCAATAAGAAGGTCCCAGGGAAACAGTAAACCTGAAGTGAAGCATCGGAATCTAAAACTGGACTCTCAGGAGAGGTTCATATCATAGAAAGTTAGAATGTCAGTCCTCTTGTACTTAAGTCGGCATGTGCCTTTTGTTCTAAATTCGAATGCAAGTTCCGTGTTTCATCGTCAATTAGAAGGTCCAAGGGATACCGTATACTTGATGTGAAGCATCGGAATCTAAAACTAAACTCACAGGAGAGATTCAAATCATAGATAGTTAGAGTGTCAGTCCTCTTGTACTTAAGTCGGTATTGTGCCTCTTGTATTAAATTCCGATGCAATTTCGGTGTTTCATCGTCAATATGAAGGCCCAAGGGACACAGTAAACCTTAAGTGAATCATCGGAATCTAAAACTGGACTCACAGGAGAGGTTCAAATCATAGAATGTTAGAGTGTCAGTCCTCTTTTACTTAAGTCGGAATTGTGCCCTCTGAATTTAATTCCGATTCAATTACTGTGTGTCATCGTCAATTACAAGGTCCAAGGGATACAATAAACCTGAAGTGAAGCATCGGAATCTAAAACTGGACTCAGAGTAGAGGTTCATATCATGGAAAGTTAGAATGTCAGCCCTCTTGTACTTAAGTCGGCATTGTGCCTTTTGTTCTATATTCGGATGCAATTTCTGTGTTTCATCGTCAACAAGAAGGTCCAAGGGATACAGTATACTTGATTTGAAGCATCGGAATCTAAAACCGGACTCACAGGAGAGATTCAAATCATAGAAAATTAGAGTGTTACTCCTCTTGTACTTAAGTCGGTATTGTGCCTTTTGTATTAAATTCGGATGCAATTTCTGTGTTTCATCGTCAATAAGAAGGTCCAAGGGATACAGTAAACCTTAAGAGAAGCATCGGAATCTAAAACTGGACTCACAGCAGATGTTCAAATCATAGAATGTTAGAGTGTCAGTCCTCTTTTACTTAAGTCGGCATTGTGACTTTTGTATTAAATTCGGATGAAATTTCTGTGTTTAATCGTCAATAAGAACGTCCAAGGGATACAGTAAACCTGAAGTGAAGCATCGGAATCTAAAACTGGACTCACAGGGCAGGTTCAAATCATAGAAAGTGGGAGTGTCAGTCCTCTTGTACTTAAGTCGGCATTGTGCCTTTTGTATCAAATTCGGATGCAATTTCAGTGTTTCATCGTCAACAAGAAGGTGCTAGGTATATAGTAAACCTGAAGTGAAGCATCAGAATCTAAGACTGGACTCACAGGAGAGGTTCAAATCATAGAACGTAAGAGTGTCAGTCCTCTTGTACGTAAGTCGGTAATGTGCCTTTTGTATTAAATTCAGATGCCAATTCTGTGTTTTATCGTCAATAAGAACGTCCAAGTGGTACAGTAAACCTGAAGTGAAGCAACGGATTCTAAAACTGGACTCACAGGAGAGGTTCAAATCATAGAATGTGAGAGTGTCAGACCTCTTGTACTTAGAACGGCATTATGCCATTTGTATTAAATTCGGATGCAATTTCTGTGTTTCATCATCAATAAGAAGGTCCAAGGGATACAGTAAACCTGAAGTGAAGAATCGGAATTTCAAACTGGACTCACAGGAGAGATTCAAATCATAGAAAGTTAGAGTGTTACTCCTCTTGTACTTAAGGCGGTATTGTGCCTTTTGTATTAAATTCGGATGCAATTTCTGTGTTTCATCGTCAATAAGAAGGTCCAAGGAATACAGTAAACCTTAAGTGAAACATCGGGATCTACAACTGGACTCACAGGAGAGGTTCAAATCATAGAACGTGAGAGTGTCAGTCCTCTTTTACTTAAGTCGGAATTGTGCCCTCTGAATTTAATTCCGATGCAATTACTGTGTGTCATCGTCAATTACAAGGTCCAAGGGATACAGTAAACCTGAAGTGAAGCATCGGAATCTAAAACTGGTCTCACAGGAGAGGTTCAAATCAAAGAAAGTTAGAGTGTCAGTCCTCTTGTACTTAAGTCGGCGTTGTGCCTTTTGAATTTAATTCCCATTCAATCTCTGTGTTTTATCGTCAATAAGAACGTCCAAGGGGTACAGTAAACCTGAAGTGAAGCAACGGAATCTAAAACTGGACTCACACGAGAGGTTCAAATCATAGAACGTGAGAGTGTCAGTCCTCTTTACTTAAGTCGGAATTGTGCCCTCTGAATTTAATTCCGATGCAATTACTGTGTGTCATCGTCAATTACAAGGTCCAAGGGATACAGTAAACCTGAAGTGAAGCATCGGAATCTAAAACTGGACTCAGAGTAAAGGTTCATATCATAGAAAGTTAGAATGTCAGCCCTCTTGTACTTAAGTCGGCATTGTGCCTTTTGTTCTAAATTCGGATGCAATTTCTGTGTTTCATCGTCAACAAGAAGGTCCAAGGGATACAGTATACTTGATTTGAAGCATCGGAATCTAAAACCGGACTCACAGGAGAGATTCAAATCATAGATAGTTAGAGTGTCTGTCCTCTTGTACTTAAGTCGGTATTGTGCCTCTTGTATTAAATTCGGATGCAATTTCTGTGTTTCATCGTCAATAAGAAGGTCCAAGGGATACAGTAAACCTTACGTGAAGCTTCGGAATCTAAAACTGGACTCAAAGGAGAGGTTCAAATCATAGAAAATTAGAGTGTCATTCCTCTCGTACTTAAGTCGGCATTGTGCTTTATATATTAAATTCGGATGCAAACTCTGTGTTTCATCGTCAATAAGAAGGTCCAAGGGATACAGTAAACCTGAAGTCAAGCATCGCAATCTAAAACTGGACTCAAAGGAGGGGTTCAAATCATAGAAAGTGAGAGTGTCAGTCCTCTTTTACTTAAGTCGGCATTGTGCTTTTTGGATTTAATTCCGATGCAATTACTGGGTTTCATCGTCAATAAGAATGTCCAAGGGATACAGTAAGGCTGAAGTGAAGCATGGGAATCTAAAACTGGACTCACAGGAGAGGTTCAAATCATAGAAAGTGAGAGTGTCAGTCCTCTTGTACTTAAGTCGGTATGGTGCCTCATGTATTAAATTCGGATGCAATTTCTGTGTTTCATCGTCAATAAGAAGGTCCAAGGGATACAGTACCCCTTAAGTGAAGCATCGGAATCTAAAACTGGACTCACAGGAGAGGTTCAAATCATAGACAGTTAGAGTGTCATCCCTCTTGTACTTAAGTCGGCATTGTGCCTTCTATATTAATTTCGGATGCAAACTCTGTGTTTCATCGTCAATAAGAAGCTCCAAGGGATACAGTAAACCTGAAGTGAAGCATCGGAATCTAAAACTGGACTCACAGGAGGGGTTCAAATCACAGAAAGTGAGTGTGTCAGTCCTCTTTTACTTAAGTCGGCATTGTGCTTTTTGAATTTAATTCCGATGCAATTTCTGTGTTTCATCGTCAATAAGAATGTCCAAGTGATACAGTAAACCTGAAGTGAAGCATCGGAATCTAAAACTGGACTCACAGGAGAGGTTCAAATCATAGAATGGGAGAGTGTCAGTCCTCTTGTACTTAGAACGGCATTATGCAATTTCTATTAAATTCGGATGCAATTTCTATGTTTCATCGTCAATAAGAAGGTGCAAGGTATACAGTAAACCCGAAGTGAAGCATCGGAATCTCAAACTGGACTCACAGGAGAGATTCAAATCATAGAAAGTTAGAGTGTTACTCCTCTTGTACTTAAGTCGGTATTGTGCCTTTTGTATAAAATTCGGATGCAATTTCTGTGTTTCATCTTCAATAAGAAGGTCCAAGGGATACAGTAAACCTTAAGGGAAGCATCGGAATCTAAAACTGGACTCACAGGAGAGGTTCAAATCATAGAATGTTAGAGTGTCAGTCCTCTTTTACTTAAGTCGGCATTGTGCCTTTTGTATTAAATTCGGATGAAATTTCTGTGTTTAATCGTCAATAAGAACGTCCAAGTGATACAGTAAACCTGAAGTGAAGCATCTGAATCTAAAACTGGACTCACTGGAGAGGTTCAAATCATGGAAAGTGACAGTGTCAGCCCTCTTGTACTAAAGTCGGCATTGTGCCTTTTGTATTAAATTCGGATGAAATTTCTGTGTTTCATCGTCAATAAGAAGGTGCAAGGTATACAGTAAGCCTGAAGTGAAGCATCGGAATCTAAAACTGCACTCACATTAGAGGTTCAAATCATAGAAAGTGAGAGTGTCATTCCTCTTGTACTTGAGTCGGCATTGTGCCTTTTGTATTAAATTCGGATGCAATTTCTGTGTTTCATCGCCAATAAGAAGGTCCAAGGGATACAGTAAAACTGAAGTGAAGCATCGGAATCTAAAACTGAACTCATAGGAGAGGTTCAAATCATAGAAAGTGAGAGTGTTAGTCCTCTTGTACTTAAGTCAGCATTGTGCCATTTGTATTAAATTCGGAAGCAATTTCTGTGTTTCATCGTCAATAAGAAGGTCCAAGGGATACAGTAAACATGAAGTGAAGCATCACATTTTAAAACCGGACTTGCAGGAGAGTTTAAAATCATAGGGAGTTAGAGTGTCACTCCTCTTGTACTTAAGTCGGTATTGTGCCTTTTGTATTAAATTCGGATGCAATTTCTGTGTTTAATCGTCAATACGAAGGTCCAAGGGATACAGTAAACCTGAAGTAAAGCATCGGAATCTAAACTGGGCTCGCAGGAGAGGTTCAAATCATAGAAAGTTAGAGTGTCAGTCCTCTTGTACTTAAGTCGCCATTGTGCCTTTTGTATTAAATTCGGATGCAATTTCTGTGTTTCATTGTCAATAAGAATGTCCAAGTGATACAGTAAACGTGAAGTGAAGCATCGGAATCTAAAACTAGACTCACACAAGAGATTCAAATCATAAAATGTTTGAGTGTCAGTCCTCTTATACTTAAGTCGCATTGTGCCTTTTGTATTAAATTCGGATGCAAACTCTGTATTTCATTGGCAATAAGAAGGTCCAAGGGACACAGTAAACCTGAAGTGAAGCATAGGAATCTAAAACTGGACTCACAGGAAAGATTCAAATCATAGATAGTTAGAGTGTCACTCCTCTTGTACTTAAGTAGGTATTGTGCCTTTTGTATTAAATTCGGATGCAATTTCTGTGTTTCATCGTCAATAAGAAGGTCCAAGGGATACAGTAAACCTTAAGTGAAGCAACTGAATCTAATACTGGACTCACGGGAGAGGTTCAAATCATAGTGTGTTAAAGTGTCAGTCCTCTTTTACTTAAGTCGGCATTGTGAGTTTCGTATTACATTCCCATGCAATTTCTGTGTTTCATCGTCAATAAGAAGATCCAAGGGATACAGTAAACCTGAAGTGAAGCATCGAAATCTAAAACTGGAGTCACAGGAGAGGTTCAAATCATACAAAGTTAGAGTGTCCGTCCTCTTTTACTTAAGTCGGCATTGTGCCTTTTGTATTATATTCCGATGCAATATCTGTGTTTCATCGTCAATAAGATGGTGCACGGTATACAGTAAACCTGAAGTGAAGCATCGGAATCTAAAACTGGACTCTCATCAGAGGTTCAAGTCATAGAAAGTGAGAGTGTCAGTCCTCTTGTGCTTAAGTCGGCATTGTGCCATTTGTATTAAATTCGGATGCAATTTATGTGCTTCATCGTCAATAAGAAGGTCCAAGGGATACAGTAAACCTGAAGTGAAGCATCGGAATCTAAAACTGGACTCACAGGAGAGGTTCATATCATAGAAAGTTAGAATGTCAGTCCTCTTGTACTTAAGTCGGCATGTGCCTTTTGTTCTAAATTCGGATGCAAGTTCTGTGTTTCATCGTCAATTAGAAGGTCCAAGGGATATAGTATACTTGATGTGAAGTATCGGAATCTAAAACTGGACTCACAGGATAGGTTCAAATCATAGAATGTTAGAGTGTTAGTCCTCTTTTACTTAAGTCGGCATTGAGCCTTTTGTATTAAATTCGGAAGCAATGTCTTTGTTTCACCGTCAATAAGAATGTCCAAGGGATACAGTAAACCTGAAGTGAAGCCTCGGAATCTAAGACTGGACTTACAGGAGAGGTTCAAATCATGGAAAGTGAGAGTGTCAGTCCTCTAGTAATTAAGTCGCCATAGTGCCTTTTGTATTAAATTCGGATGCAATTTCTGTGTTTCATCGTCAATAAGAAAGTCCAAGGGATACAGTAAACCTTAAGGGAAGCATCGGAATCTAAAACTGGACTCACAGGAGAGGTTCAAATCATAGAATGTTAGAGTGTCAGTCCTCTTTTACTTAAGTCGGCATTGTGCCTTTTGTATTAAATTCGGATGAAATTTCTGTGTTTAATCGTCAATAAGAACGTCCAAGGGATACAGTAAACCTGAAGTGAAGCATCGGAATCTAAAACTGGACTCACAGGTCACGTTCAAATCATAGTAAGCGGGAGTGTCAGTCCTCTTGTACTTAAGTCGGCATTGTGCCTTTTGTATTAAATTCGGATGCAATTTCAGTGTTTCATCGTCAACAAGAAGGTGCTAGGTATATAGTAAACCTGAAGTGAAGCATCAGAATCTAAGACTGGACTCACAGGAGAGGTTCAAATCATAGAAAGTAAGAGCGTCAGTCCTCTTGTACGTAAGTCGGTATTGTGCCTTTTGTATTAAATTCGGATGCCAATTCTGTGTTTTATCGTCAACAAGAACGTCCAAGGGATACAGTAAACATGAAGTGAAGCAACGGATTCTAAAACTGGACTCACAGGAGAGGTTCAAATCATAGAACGTGAGAGTGTCAGTCCTCTTTTACTTAAGTCGGAATTGTGCCTTTTGAATTTAATTCCGATGCAATTACTGTGTGTCATCGTCAATTAGAAGGTCCAAGGGATACAGTAAACCTGAAGTGAAGCATCGGAATCTAAAACTGGACTCACAGGAGAGGTTCATATCATAGAAAGTTAGAATGTCAGCCCTCTTGTACTTAAGTCGGCATTGTGCCTTTTGTTCTAAATTCGGATGCAATTTCTGTGTTTCATCGTCAATAAGAAGGTCCAAGGGATACAGTATACTTGATATGAAGCATCGGAATCTAAAACTGGCCTCACAGGAGGGATTCAAATCATAGATAGGGTGTCAGTCCTCTAATACTTATGTCGGTATTGTGCCTCTTGTATTAAATTCGGATGCAATTTCTGTGTTTCATCGTCAATAAAAAGGTCCAAGGGATAGAGTACACCTTAAGTGAAGCATCGGAATCTAAAACTGGACTCACAGGAGAGGTTCAAATCATAGAAAGTTAGAATGTCATGCCTCTTGTACTTAAGTCGGCATTGTGCCTTATATATTAAATTCGGATGCAAACTCTGTGTTTCATCGTCAATAAGAAGGTCCAAGGAATACAGTAAACCTGAAGTGAAGTATTGCAATCTAAAGCTGGACTCACAGGAGGGGTTCAAATCATAGATAGTGAGAGTGTCAGTCCTCTTTTACTTAAGTCGGCATTGTGCTTTTTGAATTTACTTCCGATGCAATTTCTGTGTTTCATCGTCAATAAGAATGTCCAAGGGATACAGTAAACCTGAAGTGAAGCATCGGAACTTAAAACTGGAATCACAGGGGAGGTTCAAATAATAGAAAGTGGGAGTGTCAGTCCTCTTGTACTTAAGTCGCCATTGTGCCTTTTGTATTAAATTCGGATGCTATTTCTGTGTTTCCTCGTCAACAAGAATGTCCAAGGGATACAGTAAGCCTGAAGTGAAGCGTCTGAATCTAAAACTGGACTCACTGGAGAGGTTCAAATCATCGAAAGTGAGAGTGTCAGTCCTCCAGTACTAAAGTCGGCATTGTGCCTTTTGTATTAAATTCGGATGAAATTTCTGTGTTTCATCGTCAATAAGAAGGTGCAAGGTATACAGTAAACCTGAAGTGAAGCATCGGAATCTAAAACTGCACTCACAGGAGAGGTTCAAATCATAGAAAGTGAGAGTGTCATACCTCTTGTACTTGAGTCGGCATTGTGCCTTTTGTATTAATTTCGGATGCAATTTCTGTGTTTCATCGTCAATAAGAAGGTCCAAGGGATACAGTAAACCTGAAGTGAAACATCGGAATTTAAAACTGAACTCATAGGAGAGGTACAAATCATTGAAAGTGAGAGTGTCAGTCCTCTTGTACTTAAGTCAACTTTGTGCCATTTGTATTAAATTCGGATGCAATTTCTGTGTTTCATCGTCAATAAGAAGGTCCAAGGGATACTGTAAACCTGACGTGAAGCATCGGAATCTAAAACTAGACTCACAGGAGAGGTTCAAATCATAGAAAGTTAGAGTGTCAGTCCTCTTGCACTTAAGCCGGCATTGTGCCTTTTGTATTAAATTCGGATGCCAATTCTGTGTTTCATCTTCAATAAGACGGTCCAAGGGATACAGTAAACCTGAAGTGAAGCATCAGAATCTAAAACTGGACTTACAGGAGAGTTTCAAATCATTGGAAGTTAGAGTGTCACTCCTCTTGTACATAAGTCGGTATTGTGCCATTTGTATTAAATTCGGATGCAATTTCTGTGTTTCATCGTCAATAAGAAAGTCCAAGGGATACAGTAAACCTGAAGTGAAGCATCGGAATCTAAACTGGACTCGCATTAGAGGTTCAAATAATAGAAACTTAGAGTGTCAGTCCTCTTGTACTTAAGTCGGCATTGTGCCTTTTGTATTAAATTCGGATGCAAACTCTGTATTTCATTGGCAATACGAAGGTCCAAGGGATACAGTACCCCGAAGTGAAGCAACGGAATCTAAAACTGGACTCACAGGAAAGATTCAAATCATAGATTGTTAGAGTGTCACTCCTCTTGTACTTAAGTCGGTATTGTGCCTTTTGTATTAAATTCGGATGCAATTTCTGTGTTTCATCGTCAATAAGAAGGTGCAAGGTATACAGTAAACCTGAAGTGAAGCATCGGAATCTAAAACTGGACTCACATCAGAGGTTCAAATCATAGAAAGTGAGAGTGTCAGTCCTCTTGTACTTAAGTCGGCATTGTGCCATTTGTATTAAATTCGGATGCCAATTCTGTGTTTCATCGTCAATAAGACGGTCCAAGGGATACAGTAAACCTAAAGTGAAGCAACTGAATCTAATACTGGACTCACGGGAGAGGTTCAAATCATAGAGTGTTAAAGTGTCAGTCCTCTTTTACTTCAGTCGACATTGTGCCTTTTGTATTAAATTCCGATGCAATTTCTGTGTTTCATCGTCAATAAGATGGTGCAAGGTATACAGTAAACCTGAAGTGAAGCATCGGAATCTAAAACTGGACTCACATCAGAGGTTCAAATCATAGAAAGTGAGAGTGTCAGTCCTCTTGTACTTAAGTCGGCATTGTGCCATTTGTATTAAATTCAGATGCAATTTATGTGCTTCATCGTCAATAAGAAGGTCCAAGGGAAACAGTAAACCTGAAGTGAAGCATCGGAATCTAAAACTGGACTCTCAGGAGAGGTTCATATCATAGAAAGTTAGAATGTCAGTCCTCTTGTACTTAAGTCGGCATGTGCCTTTTGTTCTAAATTCGAATGCAAGTTCCGTGTTTCATCGTCAATTAGAAGGTCCAAGGGATACCGTATACTTGATGTGAAGCTTCGGAATCTAAAACTAAACTCACAGGAGAGATTCAAATCATAGATAGTTAGAGTGTCAGTCCTCTTGTACTTAAGTCGGTATTGTGCCTCTTGTATTAAATTCCGATGCAATTTCGGTGTTTCATCGTCAATAAGAAGGTCCAAGGGACACAGTAAACCTTAAGTGAAACATCGGAATCTAAAACTGGACTCACAGGAGAGGTTCAAATCATAGAATGTTAGAGTGTTAGTCCTCTTTTACTTAAGTCGGCATTGAGCCTTTTGTATTAAATTCGGATGCAATGTCTGTGTTTCACCGTCAATAAGAATGTCCAAGGGATACAGTAAACCTGAAGTGAAGCATCGGAATCTAAGACTGGACTCACAGGAGAGGTTCAAATCATGGAAAGTGAGAGTGTCAGTCCTCTAGTACTTAAGTCGCCATTGTGCCTTTTGTATTAAATTCGGATGCAAACTCTGTGTTTAATCGTCAATAAGAAGGTCCAACTGATACAGTGAACCTGAAGTGAAGCATCGGAATCAAAAACTGGACTCACAGGAGGGGTTCAAATCATAGAAAGCGAGAGTGTCAGTCCTCTTTTTCTTAAGTCGGCATTTTGCTTTTTGGATTTAATTCCGATGCAATTTCTGTGTTTCATCGTCAATAAGAATGTCCAAGGGATACAGTAAACCTGAAGTGAAGCTTCGGAATCTAAAATTGGACTCACAGGAGAGGTTTAAATCATAAAAAGTGAGAGTGTCAGTCCTCTTGTACTTAAGACGGCATTGTGCCATTTGTATTAAATTCGGATGCAATTTCTGTGTTTCATCGTCAATAAGAAGGTGCAAGGTATACAGTAAACCTGAAGTGAAGCATCGGAATCTAAAACTGGACTCACATCAGAGGTTCAAATCATAGAAAGTGAGAGTGTCAGTCCTCTTGTACTTAAGTCGGCATTGTGCCATTTGTATTAAATTCGGATGCCAATTCTGTGTTTCATCGTCAATAAGACGGTCCAAGGGATACAGTAAACCTAGTGTGAAGCAACTGAATCTAATACTGGACTCACGGGAGAGGTTCAAATCATAGAGTGTTAAAGTGTCAGTCCTCTTTTACTTCAGTCGACATTGTGCCTTTTGTATTAAATTCCGATGCAATTTCTGTGTTTCATCGTCAATAAGATGGTGCAAGGTATACAGTAAACCTGAAGTGAAGCATCGGAATCTAAAACTGGACTCACATCAGAGGTTCAAATCATAGAAAGTGAGAGTGTCAGTCCTCTTGTACTTAAGTCGGCATTGTGCCATTTGTATTAAATTCAGATGCAATTTATGTGCTTCATCGTCAATAAGAAGGTCCAAGGGAAACAGTAAACCTGAAGTGAAGCATCGGAATCTAAAACTGGACTCTCAGGAGAGGTTCATATCATAGAAAGTTAGAATGTCAGCCCTCTTGTACTTAAGTCGGCATTGTGCCTTTTGTTCTATATTCGGATGCAATTTCTGTGTTTCATCGTCAACAAGAAGGTCCAAGGGATACAGTATACTTGATTTGAAGCATCGGAATCTAAAACCGGACTCACAGGAGAGATTCAAATCATAGAAAGTTAGAGTGTTACTCCTCTTGTACTTAAGTCGGTATTGTGCCTTTTGTATTAAATTCGGATGCAATTTCTGTGTTTCATCGTCAATAAGAAGGTCCAAGGGATACAGTAAACCTTAAGAGAAGCATCGGAATCTAAAACTGGACTCACAGCAGATGTTCAAATCATAAAATGTTAGAGTGTCAGTCCTCTTTTACTTAAGTCGGCATTGTGACTTTTGTATTAAATTCGGATGAAATTTCTGTGTTTAATCGTCAATAAGAACGTCCAAGGGATACAGTAAACCTGAAGTGAAGCATCGGAATCTAAAACTGGACTCACAGGGCAGGTTCAAATCATAGAAAGTGGGAGTGTCAGTCCTCTTTTACTTAAGTCGGCATTGTGCCTTTTGTATCAAATTCGGATGCAATTTCAGTGTTTCATCGTCAACAAGAAGGTGCTAGGTATATAGTAAACCTGAAGTGAAGCATCAGATTCTAAGACTGGACTCACAGGAGAGGTTCAAATCATAGAACGTAAGAGTGTCAGTCCTCTTGTACGTAAGTCGGTAATGTACCTTTTGTATTAAATTCAGATGCCAATTCTGTGTTTTATCGTCAATAAGAACGTCCAAGTGGTACAGTAAACCTGAAGTGAAGCAACGGATTCCAAAACTGGACTCACAGGAGAGGTTCAAATCATAGAATGTGAGAGTGTCAGACCTCTTGTACTTAGAACGGCATTATGCCATTTGTATTAAATTCGGATGCAATTTCTGTGTTTCATCATCAATAAGAAGGTCCAAGGGATACAGTAAACCTGAAGTGAAGAATCGGAATTTCAAACTGGACTCACAGGAGAGATTCAAATCATAGAAAGTTAGAGTGTTACTCCTCTTGTACTTAAGGCGGTATTGTGCCTTTTGTATTAAATTCGGATGCAATTTCTGTGTTTCATCGTCAATAAGAAGGTCCAAGGAATACAGTAAACCTTAAGTGAAACATCGGGATCTACAACTGGACTCACAGGAGAGGTTCAAATCATAGAACGTGAGAGTGTCAGTCCTCTTTTACTTAAGTCGGAATTGTGCCCTCTGAATTTAATTCCGGTGCAATTACTGTGTGTCATCGTCAATTACAAGGTCCAAGGGATACAGTAAACCTGAAGTGAAGCATCGGAATCTAAAACTGGTCTCACAGGAGAGGTTCAAATCAAAGAAAGTTAGAGTGTCAGTCCTCTTGTACTTAAGTCGGCGTTGTGCCTTTTGAATTTAATTCCCATTCAATCTCTGTGTTTTGTCGTCAATAAGAACGTCCAAGGGGTACAGTAAACCTGAAGTGAAGCAACGGAATCTAAAACTGGACTCACACGAGAGGTTCAAATCATAGAACGTGAGAGTGTCAGTCCTCTTTACTTAAGTCGGAATTCTGCCCTCAGAATTTAATTCCGATGCAATTACTGTGTGTCATCGTCAATTACAAGGTCCAAGGGATACAGTAAACCTGAAGTGAAGCATCGAAATCTGAAACTGGACTCAGAGTAAAGGTTCATATCATAGAAAGTTAGAATGTCAGCCCTCTTGTACTTAAGTCGGTATTGTGCCTTTTGTTCTAAATTCGGATGCAATTTCTGTGTTTCATCGTCAAAAAGAAGGTCCAAGGGATACAGTATACTTGATTTGAAGCATCGGAATCTAAAACCGGACTCACAGGAGAGATTCAAATCATAGATAGTTAGAGTGTCTGTCCTCTTGTACTTAAGTCGGTATTGTGCCTCTTGTATTAAATTCGGATGCAATTTCTGTGTTTCATCGTCAATAAGAAGGTCCAAGGGATATAGTAAACCTTACGTGAAGCATCGGAATCTAAAAGTGGACTCAAAGGAGAGGTTCAAATCATAGAAAATTAGAGTGTCATTCCTCTCGTACTTAAGTCGGCATTGTGCCTTATATATTAAATTCGGATGCAAACTCTGTGTTTCATCGTCAATAAGAAGGTCCAAGGGATACAGTAAACCTGAAGTCAAGCATCGCAATCTAAAACTGGACTCAAAGGAGGGGTTCAAATCATAGAAAGTGAGAGTGTCAGTCCTCTTTTACTTAAGTCGGCAATGTGCTTTTTGGATTTAATTCCGATGCAATTTCTGGGTTTCATCGTCAATAAGAATGTCCAAGGGATACAGTAAGGCTGAAGTGAAGCATGGGAATCTAAAACTGGACTCACAGGAGAGGTTCAAATCATAGAATGTGAGAGTGTCAGACCTCTTGTACTTAGAACGGCATTATGCCATTTGTATCAAATTCGGATGCAATTTCTGTGTTTCATCATCAATAAGAAGGTCCAAGGGATACAGTAAACCTGAAGTGAAGAATCGGAATTTCAAACTGGACTCACAGGAGAGATTCAAATCATAGAAAGTTAGAGTGTTACTCCTCTTGTACTTAAGGCGGTATTGTGCCTTTTGTATTAAATTCGGATGCAATTTCTGTGTTTCATCGTCAATAAGAAGGTCCAAGGAATACAGTAAACCTTAAGTGAAACATCGGGATCTACAACTGGACTCACAGGAGAGGTTCAAATCATAGAACGTGAGAGTGTCAGTCCTCTTTTACTTAAGTCGGAATTGTGCCCTCTGAATTTAATTCCGATGCAATTACTGTGTGTCATCGTCAATTACAAGGTCCAAGGGATACAGTAAACCTGAAGTGAAGCATCGGAATCTAAAACTGGTCTCACAGGAGAGGTTCAAATCAAAGGAAGTTAGAGTGTCAGTCCTCTTGTACTTAAGTCGGCGTTGTGCCTTTTGAATTTAATTCCCATTCAATCTCTGTGTTTTGTCGTCAATAAGAACGTCCAAGGGGTACAGTAAACCTGAAGTGAAGCAACGGAATCTAAAACTGGACTCACACGAGAGGTTCAAATCATAGAACGTGAGAGTGTCAGTCCTCTTTACTTAAGTCGGAATTGTGCCCTCTGAATTTAATTCCGATGCAATTACTGTGTGTCATCGTCAATTACAAGGTCCAAGGGATACAGTAAACCTGAAGTGAAGCATCGGAATCTAAAACTGGACTCAGAGTAAAGGTTCATATCATAGAAAGTTAGAATGTCAGCCCTCTTGTACTTAAGTCGGCATTGTGCCTTTTGTTCTAAATTCGGATGCAATTTCTGTGTTTCATCGTCAACAAGAAGGTCCAAGGGATACAGTATACTTGATTTGAAGCATCGGAATCTAAAACCGGACTCACAGGAGGGGTTCAAATCACAGAAAGTGAGTGTGTCAGTCCTCTTTTACTTAAGTCGGAATTGTGCCTTTTGAATTTAATTCCGATGCAATTTCTGTGTTTCATCGTCAATAAGAATGTCCAAGTGATACAGTAAACCTGAAGTGAAGCATCGGAATCTAAAACTTGACTCACAGGAGAGGTTCAAATCATACAATGGGAGAGTGTCACTCCTCTTGTACTTAGAACGGCATTATGCTATTTCTATTAAATTCGGATGCAATTTCTATGTTTCATCGTCAATAAGAAGGTGCAAGGGATACAGTAAACCCGAAGTGAAGCATCGGAATCTCAAACTGGACTCACAGGAGAGATTCAAATCATAGAAAGTTAGAGTGTTACTCCTCTTGTACTTAAGTCGGTATTGTGCCTTTTGTATAAAATTCGGATGCAATTTCTGTGTTTCATCTTCAATAAGAAGGTCCAAGGGATACAGTAAACCTTAAGGGAAGCATCGGAATCTAAAACTGGACTCACAGGAGAGGTTCAAATCATAGAATGTTAGAGTGTCAGTCCTCTTTTACTTAAGTCGGCATTGTGCCTTTTGTATTAAATTCGGATGACATTTCTGTGTTTAATCGTCAATAAGAACGTCCAAGTGATACAGTAAACCTGAAGTGAAGCATCTGAATCTAAAACTGGACTCACTGGAGAGGTTCAAATCATGGAAAGTGACAGTGTCAGCCCTCTTGTACTAAAGTCGGCATTGTGCCTTTTGTATTAAATTCGGATGAAATTTCTGTGTTTCATCGTCAATAAGAAGGTGCAAGGTATACAGTAAGCCTGAAGTGAAGCATCGGAATCTAAAACTGCACTCACATTAGAGGTTCAAATCATAGAAAGTGAGAGTGTCATTCCTCTTGTACTTGAGTCGGCATTGTGCCTTTTGTATTAAATTCGGATGCAATTTCTGTGTTTCATCGCCAATAAGAAGGTCCAAGGGATACAGTAAAACTGAAGTGAAGCATCGGAATCTAAAACTGAACTCATAGGAGAGGTTCAAATCATAGAAAGTGAGAGTGTCAGTCCTCTTGTACTTAAGTCAGCATTGTGCCATTTGTATTAAATTCGGAAGCAATTTCTGTGTTTCATCGTCAATAAGAAGGTCCAAGGGATACAGTAAACCTGAAGTGAAGCATCAGATTTTAAAACCGGACTTGCAGGAGAGTTTAAAATCATAGGGAGTTAGAGTGTCACTCCTCTTGTACTTAAGTCGGTATTGTGACTTTTGTATTAAATTCGGATGCAATTACTGTGTTTAATCGTCAATACGAAGGTCCAAGGGATACAGTAAACCTGAAGTAAAGCATCGGAATCTAAACTGGGCTCGCAGGAGAGGTTCAAATCATAGAAAGTTAGAGTGTCAGTCCTCTTGTACTTAAGTCGCCATTGTGCCTTTTGTATTAAATTCGGATGCAATTTCTGTGTTTCATTGTCAATAAGAATGTCCAAGTGATACAGTAAACGTGAAGTGAAGCATCGGAATCTAAAACTAGACTCACACAAGAGGTTCAAATCATAAAATGTTTGAGTGTCAGTCCTCTTATACTTAAGTCGCATTGTGCCTTTTGTATTATATTCGGATGCAAACTCTGTATTTCATTGGCAATAAGAAGGTCCAAGGGACACAGTAAACCTGAAGTGAAGCATAGGAATCTAAAACTGGACTCACAGGAAAGATTCAAATCATAGATAGTTAGAGTGTCACTCCTCTTGTACTTAAGTAGGTATTGTGCCTTTTGTATTAAATTCGGATGCAATTTCTGTGTTTCATCGTCAATAAGAAGGTCCAGGGGATACAGTAAACCTTAAGTGAAGCAACTGAATCTAATACTGGACTCACGGGAGAGGTTCAAATCATAGTGTGTTAAAGTGTCAGTCCTCTTTTACTTAAGTCGGCATTGTGCCTTTCGTATTACATTCCCATGCAATTTCTGTGTTTCTTCGTCAATAAGAAGATCCAAGGGATACAGTAAACCTGAAGTGAAGCATCGAAATCTAAAACTGGAGTCACAGGAGAGGTTCAAATCATACAAAGTTAGAGTGTCCGTCCTCTTTTACTTAAGTCGGCATTGTGCCTTTTGTATTATATTCCGATGCAATTTCTGTGTTTCATCGTCAATAAGATGGTGCACGGTATACAGTAAACCTGAAGTGAAGCATCGGAATCTAAAACTGGACTCTCATCAGAGGTTCAAGTCATAGAAAGTGAGAGTGTCAGTCCTCTTGTGCTTAAGTCGGCATTGTGCCATTTGTATTAAATTCGGATGCAATTTATGTGCTTCATCGTCAATAAGAAGGTCCAAGGGATACAGTAAACCTGAAGTGAAGCATCGTAATCTAAAACTGGACTCACAGGAGAGGTTCATATCATAGAAAGTTAGAATGTCAGTCCTCTTGTACTTAAGTCGCCATGTGCCTTTTGTTCTAAATTCGGATGCAAGTTCTGTGTTTCATCGTCAATTAGAAGGTCCAAGGTATATAGTATACTTGATGTGAAGCATCGGAATCTAAAACTGGACTCACAGGATAGGTTCAAATCATAGAATGTTAGAGTGTTAGTCCTCTTTTACTTAAGACGGCATTGAGCCTTTTGTATTAAATTCGGAAGCAATGTCTTTGTTTCACCGTCAATAAGAATGTCCAAGGGATACAGTAAACCTGAAGTGAAGCCTCGGAATCTAAGACTGGACTTACAGGAGAGGATCAAATCATGGAAAGTGAGAGTGTCAGTCCTCTTGTAATTAAGTCGCCATAGTGCCTTTTGTATTAAATTCGGATGCAAACTCTGTGTTTAATCGTCAATAAGAAGGTCCAACTGATACAGTGAACCTGAAGTGAAGCATCGGAATCAAAAACTGGACTCACAGGAGGGGTTCAAATCATAGAAAGTGAGAGTGTCAGTCCTCTTTTACTTAAGTTGGCATTGTGCTTTTTGGATTTAATTCCGATTCAATTTCTGTGTTTCATCGTCAATAAGAAGGTCCAAGGGATACAGTAAACCTGAAGTGAAGCATCGGAATCTGAAACTGGACTCACAGGAGAGATTCAAATCATAGATAGTTAGAGTGTTACTCCACTTGTACTTAAGTCGTTATTGTGCCTTTTGTATTAAATTCGGATGCAATTTCTGTGTTTCATCGTCAATAAGAAAGTCCAAGGGATACAGTAAACCTTAAGGGAAGCATCGGAATCTAAAACTGGACTCACAGGAGAGGTTCAAATCATAGAATGTTAGAGTGTCAGTCCTCTTTTACTTAAGTCGGCATTGTGCCTTTTGTATTAAATTCGGATGAAATTTCTGTGTTTAATCGTCAATAAGAACGTCCAAGGGATACAGTAAACCTGAAGTGAAGCATCGGAATCTAAAACTGGACTCACAGGTCAGGTTCAAATCATAGAAAGCGGGAGTGTCAGTCCTCTTGTACTTAAGTCGGCATTGTGCCTTTTGTATTAAATTCGGATGCAATTTCAGTGTTTCATCGTCAACAAGATGGTGCTAGGTATTCAGTAAACCTGAAGTGAAGCACCAGAATCTAAGACTGGACTCACAGGAGAGGTTCAAATCATAGAAAGTGAGAGTGTCAGTCCTCTTGTACTTAAGTCGGTATTGTGCCTTTTGTATTAAATTCGGATGCCAATTCTGTGTTCCATCGTCAATAAGAAGGTCCAAAGGATACAGTAAACCTGAAGTGAAGCATCAGAATCTAAACCTGGACTCACAGGATAGGTTCAAATCATAGATAGTGTCAGTCCTCGTGTACTAAAGACAGCATTGTGCCATTTGTATTAATTTCGGATGCAATTTCTATGTTTCATCGTCAATAAGAAGGTCCAAGGGATACAGTAAACCTGAAGTGAAGCATCGGAATCTAAAACTGAACTCACAGGAGAGATTCAAATCATAGAATGTTAGAAAGTTACTCGTCTTGTAATTAAGTCGGTATTGTGCTTTTGTATTAAATTCGGATGCAATTTCTGTGTTTCATCGTCAATAAGAAAGACCAAGGGATACAGTAAACCTTAAGGGAAGCATCGGAATCTAAAACTGGACTCACAGGAGGGGTTCAAATCATAGAATGTTAGAGTGTCAGTCCTCTTTTACTTAAGTTGGCATTGTGCCTTTTTTATTAAATTCGGATGAAATTTCTGTGTTTATTCGTCAATAAGAAGTTTCAAGGGATACAGTAAACTTGAAGTGAAGCATCGGAATCTAAAACTGTACTCACAGGAGAGGTTCAAATCATAGAAAGTTAGAGTGTCACTCCTCTTGTACTTAAGTCGGCATTGTGCCTATTGAATTCAATTCCCATGCAATCTCTGTGTTTTATCGTCAATAAGAACGTCCAAGGGGTACAGTAAACGTGAAGTGAGCAACGGAATCTAAAACTGGACTTACAGGTGAGGTTCAAATCATAGAAAGTTAGAGTGTCGTCCCTCTTGTACTTAAGTCGGCATTATGCCTTATATATTAAATTCGGATGCAAACTCTGTGTTTCATCGTCAATAAGAAGGTCCAAGGGATACAGTAAACCTGAAGTGAAGCATTGGAATCTAAAACTGGACTCACAGGAGGGGTTCAAATCATAGAAGGTGAGAGTGTCAGTCCTCTTGTACTTAAGACGGCATTATGCTATTTGTATTTAATTCGGATGCAATTTCTGTGTTCCATCCTCAATAAGTAGGTCCAAGGGATACAGTAAACGTGAAGTGTAGCATCGGAATCACAAACTGAACTCACAGGAGAGATTCAAATCATAGAAAGTTACAGTGTTACTCCTCTTGTACTTAAGTCGGTATTGTGCCTTTTTTATTAAATTCGGATGCAATTTCAGTGTTTCATCGTCAACAAGAAGGTGCTAGGTATACAGTAAACCAGAAGTGAAGCATCAGAATCTAGGACTGGACTCACAGGAGAGGTTCAAATAATAGAAAGTGAGAGTGTCAGTCCTCTTGTACTTAAGTCGGTATTGTGCTTTTGTATTAAATTCGGATGCCAATTCTGTGTTTCACCGTCAATAAGAAGGTCCAAGGAATACAGTAAACCTGAAGTGAAGCATCAGAATCTAAACCTGGACCCACAGCAGAGGTTCAAATCAAAGAGAGTTAGAGTGTCACTCCTCTTGTACATAAGTCGGTATTGTGCCTTTTGTATTAAATTCGGATGCAATTTCTGTGTTTCATCGCCAATAAGAAGGTCCAAGGGATACAGTAAACCTAAAGTGAAGCATCGGAATCTAAAACTGGACTCACAGGAGAGGTTCAAATCATAGAAAGTTAGAGTGTCAGTCCACTTGTACTTAAGTCGCCATTGTGCCATTTGTATTAAATTCCGATGCAATTTCTGTGTTTCATCGTCAATAAGAATGTCCAAGGGATACAGTAAACGTGAAGTGAAGCATCGGAATCTAAAACTAGACTCACAGGAGAGGTTCAAATCATACAATGTTAGAATGTCAGTCCTCATTTACTTAAGTCGGCATTGTGCGTTTTGTATTAAATTCCGATGCAATTTCTGTGTTTCATCGTCAATAAGATGGTGCAAGGTATACAGTAAACCGGAAGCGAAGCATCGGGATCTAAAACGGGACTCACAGGGGAGGATCAAATCATAGAACGTGAGAGTGTCAGTCCTCTTTTACTTAAGTAGTCATTGTGCATTTAGTATTACTTTCGGATGCAATTTCTGTGTTTCATCGTCAATAAGAAGGTCCAAGTGATACAGTAAACTTGAAGTGAAGCATCGGAATCTAAAACTGGACTCACAGGAGAGGTTCATATCATAGAAAGTTAGAATGTCAGCCCTCTTGTACTTAAGTCGGCATTGTGCCTTTTGTTCTAAATTCGGATGCAATTTCTGTGTTTCATCGTCAATAAGAAAGTCCAAGGAATACAGTATACTTGATATGAAGCATCGGAATCTAAAACTAGTCTCACAGGAGAGATTCAAATCATAGATAGTTAGAGTGTCAGTCCTCTTGTACTTAAGTCGGTATTGTGCCTCTTGTATTAAATTCGGATGCAATTTCTGTGTTTCATCGTCAATAAGCAGGTCCAAGGGATACAGTACACCTTAAGTGAAGCATCAGAATCTAAAACTGGACTCACAGGAGAGGTTCAAATCATAGACAGTTAGAGTGTCAACCCTCTTGTACTTAAGTCGGCATTGTGCCTTCTATATTAATTTCGGATGCAAACTCTGTGTTTCATCGTCAATAAGAAGGTCCAAGTGATACAGTAAACCTGAAGTGAAGCATCGGAATCTAAAACTGGACTCACAGGAGGGGTTCAAATCACAGAAAGTGAGTGTGTCAGTCCTCTTTTACTTAAGTCGGCATTGTGCTTTTTGAATTTAATTCCGATGCAATTTCTGTGTTTCATCGTCAATAAGAATGTCAAAGTGATACAGTAAACCTGAAGTGAAGCATCGGAATCTAAAACTGGACTCACAGGAGAGGTTCAAATCATAGAATGGGAGAGTGTCAGTCCTCTTGTACTTAGAACGGCACTATGCTATTTGTATTAAATTCGGATGCAATTTCTGTGTTTCATCGTCAATAAGAAGGTGCAACGGATACAGTAAACCTGAAGTGAAGCATCGGAATCTCAATCTGGACTCACAGGAGAGATTCAAATCATAGAAAGTTAGAGTGTTACTCCTCTTGTACTTAAGTCGGTATTGTGCCTTTTGTATTAAATTCGGATGCAATTTCTGTGTTTCATCGTCAATAAGAAGGTCCAAGGGATACAGTAAACCTTAAGGAAAGCATCGGAATCTAAAACTGGACTCACAGGAGAGGTTCAAATCATAGAATGTTAGAGTGTCAGTCCTCTTTTACTTAAGTCGGCATTGTGCCTTTTGTATTAAATTCGGATGAAATTTCTGTGTTTAATCGTCAATAAGAACGTCCAAGGGATACAGTAAACCTGAAGTGAAGCATTTGAATCTAAAACTAGACTCACAGGAGAGGTTCGTCATCATAGAAAGTTAGAGTGTCAGTCCTCTTGCACTTAAGTCGGCATTGTGCCTTTTGTGTTAAATTCGGATGCAAACTCTGTGTTTCATCGTCAACAAGACGGTGCTAGGTATACAGTAAACCTGAAGTGAAGCATCGGAATCTAAGACTGGACTCACAGGAGAGGTTCAAATCATAGAATGTGAGAGTGTCAGTCCTATTGTACTTAAGTCAGTATTGTGCCTTTTGTATTAAATTCGGATGCCAATTCTGTGTTTCATCGTCAATAAGAAGGTCCAAGGGATACAGTAAACCTGAAGTGAAGCATCAGAATCTAAAACTGGACTTGCAGGAAAGTTTCAAATCATAGGGAGTTAGAGTGTCACTCCTCTTGTACTTAAGTCGGTATTGTGCCTTTTGTATTAAATTCGGATGCAATTTCTGTGTTTCATCGTCAATAAGAAGGTCCAAGGGATACAGTAAACCTGAAGTGAAGCATCGGAATCTAAACTGGGCTCGCAGGAGAGGTTCAAATCATAGAAAGGTAGTGTGTCAGTCCTCTTGTACTTAAGTCGCCATTGTGCCTTTTGTATTAAATTCGGATGCAATTTCTGTGTTTCATTGTCAATAAGAATGTCCAAGTGATACAGTAAACGTGAAGTGAAGCATCGGAATCTAAAACTAGACTCACACAAGAGGTTCAAATCATAAAATGTTAGAGTGTCAGTCCTCTTATAATTAAGTCGCATTGTGCCTTTTGTATTAAATTCGGATGCAAACTCAGTATTTCATTGGCAATAAGAAGGTCCAAGGGATACAGTAAACCTGAAGTGAAGCATCGGAATCTAAAACTGGACTCACAGGAGAGGTTCAAATCACAGAAAGTAAGAGTGTCAGTCATCTTGTACTTAAGTTGGCATTGTGCTTTTTGAATTAAATTCCGTTGCAATTTCTGTGTTTTATCGTCAATAAGTACGACCAAGTAATACAGTACCCTGAAGTGAAGCAACGGAATCTAAATCTGGACTCACAGGAGAGGTTCATATCACAGAACGTGAGAGTGTCAGTCCTCTTTTACTTAAGTCGGAATTGTGCCTTTTGAATTTAATTCCGATGCAATTTCTGTGTGTCATTGTCAATTAGAAGGTCCAAGGGATACAGTAAACCTGAAGTGAAGCATCGGAATCTAAAACTGGACTCACAGGAAAGATTCAAATCATAGATAGTTAGAGTGTCACTCCTCTTGTACTTAAGTCGGTATTGTGCCTTTTTTATTAAATTCGGATGCAATTTCTGTGTTTCATCGTCAATAAGAAGGTCCAAGGGATACAGTAAACCTTAAGTGAACAACTGAATCTAATACTGGACTCACGGGAGAGGTTCAAATCATAGTGTGTTAAAGTGTCAGTCCTCTTTTACTTAAGTCTGCATTGTGCCTTTCGTATTACATTCGGATGCAATTTCTGTGTTTCATCGTCAATAAGAAGATCCAAGGGATACAGTAAACCTGAGGTGAAGCATCGGAATCTAAAACTGGACTCACAGGAGAGGTTCAAATCATACAAAGTTAGAGTGTCCGTCCTCATTTACTTAAATCGGCATTGTGCCTTTAGTATTAAATTCTGATGCAATTTCTGTGTTTCATCGTCAATAAGATGGTGCACGGTATACAGTAAACCTGAAGTGAAGCATCGGAATCTAAAACTGGACTCACATCAGAGGTTCAAATCATAGAAAGTGAGAGTGTCAGTCCTCTTGTACTTAAGTCGGCATTGTGCCATTTGTATTAAATTCGGATGCAATTTATGTGCTTCATCGTCAATAAGAAGGTCCAAGGGATACAGTAAACCTGAAGTGAAGCATCAGAATCTAAAACTGGACTCACAGGAGAGGTTCATATCATAGAAAGTTAGAATGTCAGTCCTCTTGTACTTAAGTCGGCATGTGCCTTTTGTTCTAAATTCGGATGCAAGTTCTGTGTTTCATCGTCAATTAGAAGGTCCAAGGGATATAGTATACTTGATGTGAAGCATCGGAATCTAAAACTGGACTCACAGGAGAGGTTCAAATCATAGAAAGTGAGAGTGTCAGTCCTCTTTTACTTAAGTTGGCATTGTGCTTTTTGGATTTAATTCCGATGCAATTTCTGTGTTTCATCGTCAATAAGAAGGTCCAAGGGATACAGTAAACCTGAAGTGAAGCATCGGAATCTCAAACTAGACTCACAGGAGAGATTCAAATCATAGATAGTTAGAGTGTTACTCCTCTTGTACTTAAGTCGTTATTGTGCCTTTTGTATTAAATTCGGATGCAATTTCTGTGTTTCATCGTCAATAAGAAAGTCCAAGGGATACAGTAAACCTTAAGGGAAGCATCGGAATCTAAAACTGGACTCACAGGAGAGGTTCAAATCATAGAATGTTAGAGTGTCAGTCCTCTTTTACTTAAGTCGGCATTGTGCCTTTTGTATTAAATTCGGATGAAATTTCTGTGTTTAATCGTCAATAAGAACGTCCAAGGGATACAGTAAACCTGAAGTGAAGCATCGGAATCTAGAACTGGACTCACAGGGCAGGTTCAAATCATAGAAAGCGGGAGTGTCAGTCCTCTTGTACTTAAGTCGGCATTGTGCCTTTTGTATTAAATTCGGATGCAATTTCAGTGTTTCATCGTCAACAAGAAGGTGCTAGGTATACAGTAAACCTGAAGTGAAGCATCATAATCTAAGACTGGACTCACAGGAGAGGTTCAAATCATAGAAAGTGAGAGTGTCAGTCCTCTTGTACTTAAGTCGGTATTGTGCCTTTTGTATTAAATTCGGATGCCAATTCTGTGTTCCATCGTCAATAAGAAGGTCCAAAAGATACAGTAAACCTGAAGTGAAGCATCAGAATCTAAACCTCGACTCAAAGGAGAGGTTCACATCATAGAGAGTGTCAGTCCTCATTTACTTAAGTCGGCATTGTGCGTTTTGCATTAAATTCCGATGCAATTTCTGTGTTTCATCGTCAATAAGATGGTGCAAGGTATACAGTAGACCGGAAGTGAAGCATCGGGATCTAAAACGGGACTCACAGGGGAGGATCAAATCATAGAACGTGAGAGTGTCAGTCCTCCTTTACTTAAGTCGGAATTGTGCCTTTTGAATTCAATTCCGATGCAATTTCTGTGTGTCATCGGCAATTAGAAGGTCCACGGGATACAGTAAATCTGAAGTGAAGCATCGGAGTCTAAAACTGGACTCACAGGAGAGATTCAAATCATAGATTGTTAGAGTGTCACTCCTCTTGTACTTAAGTCGGTATTGTGCCTTTTGTATTACGTTCGGATGCAATTTCTGTGTTTCATCGTCAATAAGAAGGTCCAAGGGATACAGTAAACCTTAAATGAAGCATCGGAATCTAATACTGGACTCACGGGAGAGGTTCAAATCATAGAGTGTTAGAGTGTCAGTCCTCTTTTACTTAAGTAGTCATTGTGCCTTTAGTATTACTTTCGGATGCAATTTCTGTGTTTCATCGTCAATAAGAAGGTCCAAGTGATACAGTAAACTTCAAGTGAAGCATCGGATTCTAAAACTGGACTCACAGGAGAGGTTTAAATCATACAAAGTTAGAGTGTCAGTTCTCTTTTACTTAAGTCGGCAATGTGCCTTTTGTATTAAATTCGGATGCAATTTCTGTGTTTCATCGTCAATAAGATGGTGCAAGGTATACAGTTAACCTGAAGTGAAGCATCGGAATCTAAAACTGGACTCATAGGAGAGATTCAAATCATAGAAAGTTAGAGTGTTACTCCTCTGGTACTTAAGTCGGTATTGTGCCTTTTGTATTAAATTCGGATGCAATTTCTGTGTTTCATCGTCAATAAGAAGGTCCAAGGGATACAGTAAACCTTAAGGGAAGCATTGGAATCTAAAACTGGACTCACTGGAGAGGTTAAAATAATAGAATGTTAGAGTGTCAGTCCTATTTTACTTAAGTCTGCATTGTGTCCTTTGTATTAAATTCGGATGCAATTTCTGTGTTTCATTGTCAATAAGAATGTCCAAGGGATACAGTAAACCTGAAGTGAAGCATCGGAATCTAAAACTGGACTCACAGGAGAGGTTCAAATCATAGAAAGAGAGAGTGTCAGTCCTCTTGTACTTAAGTCGGCATTGTGCCATTTGTATTAAATTCGGATGCAATTTCTGTGTTTCATCGTCAATAAGAAGGTCCAAGGGATACAGTAAACCTGAAATGAAGCATCGGAATCTAAAACTGGACTCATAGGAGAGGTTCAAATCATAGAAAGTTAGAGTGTTACTCCTCTTGTACTTAAGTCGGTATTGTGTCTTTTGTATTAATTTCGGATGCAATTTCTGTGTTTCATCGCCAATAACAAGGTCCAAGGGATAAAGTATACCTTAAGGGAAGCATCGGAATCTAAAACTGGACTCACAGGAGAGGTTTAAATCATAGAAAGTGGGAGTGTCAGTCCTCCTGTACTTAAGTCGGCATTGTGCCTTTTGTATTAAATTCGGATGAAATTTCTGTGTTTAATCGTCAATAAGAAGGTCCAAGGGATACAGTAAACCTGACGTGAAGCATCGGAATCTAAAACTGGACTCATAGGGGAGATTCAAATCATAGAAAGTTAGAGTGTTACTCCTCTTGTACTTAAGTCGGTATTGTGCTTTTTGTTTTAAATTCGGATGCAATTTCTGTGTTTCATCGTCAATAAGAAGGTCCAAGGGATACAGTAAACCTTAAGGGAAGCATTGGAATCTAAAACTGGACTCACAGGAGAGGTTAAATGTTTCAAAGTCAATAAGAAAGTCCAAGGGATACAGTAAACCTGAAGTGAAGCCTCGGAATCTAAAACTGGACTCACAGGAGGGGTTCGAATCATAGAAAGTGAGAGTGTCAGTCCTCTTATACTTAAGTCGGCATTGTGCTTTTTGAATTTAATTCCGATGCAATTTCTGTGATTCATCGTCAATAAGAAAGTCCAAGGGATACAGTAAACCTGAAGTGAAGCATCGGAATCTAAAACTGGACTCACAGGAGAGGTTCAAATCATAGAAAGTGAGAGTGTCATTCCTCCTGTACTTAAGTCGGCATAGTGCCATTTGTATTAAATTCGGATGCAATTTCTGTGTTTCATCGTCAATAACAAGGTCCAAGGGATACAGTAAACCTGAAGAGAAGCATCGGAATCTTGAACAGGACTCATAGGAGAGATTCAAATCATAGACAATGAGAGTGTTACTCCTCTTGTAACTAAGTCGGTATTGTGCCTTTTGTATTAAATTCGGATGCAATTTCTGTGTTTCATCGTCAACAAGAAGGTCCAAGGGATACAGTAAACATTAGGGGAAGCATCGGAATATAAAACTGGACTCACAGGAGAGGTTCAAATCGTAGTATGTTAGAATATCAGTCCTCTTTTACTTAAGTCGGCATTGTGCCTTTTGTATTAAATTCGGATGAAATTTCTGTTTTTAATTGTCAATAAGAAGGTCCAAGGGATACAGTAAACCTGAAGTGAAGCATCGGAATCTAAAACTCGACACACAGGAGAGGTTCAAATCATAGACAGTTAGAGTGTCACTCCTCTTGTACTTAAGACGGTATTGTGCCTTTTGTATTAAATTCGGATGCAATATCTGTGTTTTATCGTCAATAAGAATGTCCAAGGGATACAGTAAACGTGAAGTGAAGCATCGGAATCTAAAACTAGACTCACACAATAGGTTCAAATCATAGAAAATTAGAGTGTCAGTCCTCTTGTTCTTATGTCGGCATTGTGATTTTTGTATTAAATTCGGATGCAAACTCTGTGTTTCATTGGCAATAAGAAGGTCCTAGGGATATAGTAAACCTAAAGTGAAGCATCGGAATCTAAAACTGGACTCACAGGAGAGGTTCAAATCACAGAAAGTTAGAGTGTCAGTCCTCTTGTACTTAAGACGGCATTGTGCCTTTTGAATTTAATTCCGATGCAATTTCTGTGTTTTATCGGTAATAATAACGTCCAAGGGATACAGTGAACCTGAAGTGAAGCAACGGAATCTAAAACTGCACTCACAGGAGAGGTTCAAATCATAGATAGTGAGAGTGTCAGTCCTCTTTTACTTAAGTCGGAATTGTGCCTTTGAATATAATTCCGATGCAGTTTCTGTGTGTCATCGTCAATAAGAAGGTCCAAGGGATACAGTAAACCTGAAGTGAAGCATCGGAATCTAAAACTGGACTCACAGGAAAGATTCAAATCATAGATAGTTAGAATGTCACTCCTCTTGTACTTAAGTCGGCATTGTGCCTTTTGTATTAAATTCGGATGCGATTTCTGTGTTTCATCATCAATAAGAAGCTCCAATGGATACAGTAAACCTTAAGGGAAGCATCGGAATCTAAAAATGGACTCACAGGAGAGGTTCAAATCATAGAATGTTAGAGTGTCAGTCCTCTTTTACTTAAGTCGGCTTTGTGCCTTTTGTATTAAATTCGGATGAAATTTCTGTGTTTAATCGTCAATAAGAAGGTCCAAGGGATACAGTGAACCTGAAGTGAAGCATGGGAATCTAAGACTTTACTCACAGGAGGGATTCAAATCATAGATGGGAGAGTGTCAGTCCTCTTGTACTTAAGTCGGCATTGTGCCTTTTATATTAAATTCCGATACAATTTCTGTGTCATATCGTCAATAAGAAGGACCAATGGATACAGTAAACCTGAAGGGAAGCATCGGAATCTAAAACTGGACTCACAGGAGAGGTTCAAATCATAGAATCTTAGAGTGTCAGTCCTCTTTTACTTAATTCGGCATTGTGCCCTTTGTATTAAATTCGGAAGCAATTTCTGTGTTTCATCGTCAATAAGAAGGTCCAAGGGATACAGTAAACCTGAAGTGAAGCATTGGAATCTAAAACTAGACTCACAGAAGATATTCAAATCATAGAAAGTGGGAGTGTCAGTCTTCTTGTACTTAAGTCGGCATTGTGCCTTTTGAATTTAATTCCGATGCAATTTCTTAGTTTCATCGTCAATAAGAAGGTCCAAGGGATACAGTAAACCTAAAGTGAAACATCGGAATCTAAAACTGGACTCACAGGAGAGGTTCGAATCACAGAAAGTTAGAGTGTCAGTCCTCTTGTACTTAAGTCGGCATTGTGCCTTTTGAATTTAATTCCGATGCAATTTCTGTGTTTTATCGTCAATAAGAACGTGCAAGGGATACAGTAAACCTGAAGTGAAGCAACGGAATCTAAAACTGGACTCACAGGAGAGGTTCAAATCATAGAAAGTGAGAGTGTCAGTCCTCTTTTACTTACGTCGGAATTGTGCATTTTGAATTTAATTCCGATGCAATTTCTGTGTGTCATCGTCAATAAGAAGGTCCAAGGGATACAGTAAACCTGATGTGAAGCATCGGAATCTTAAACTGGACTCATAGGAGAGTTTCAAATCATAGAAAGTTGCTCCTCTTGTACTTAAGTCGGTATTGTGCATCTTGTATTAAATTCGGATGCAATTTCTGTGTTTCATCGTCAATAAGAAGGTCCAAGGGATACAGTAAACCTGAAGTGAAGCATCGGAATCTAATACTGGACGCACAGGAGAGGTTCAAATCATACAAAGTTAGAGTGTCAGTCCTCTTGTACTTAAGTCGGCATTGTGCCTTTTGAATTTAATTCCGATGCAATTTCTGTGTTTTATCGTTAATAATAACGTCCAAGGGATACATTGAACCTGAAGTGAAGCAACGGAATCTAAAACTGCACTCACAGGAGAGGTTCAAATCATAGATAGTGAGAGTGTCAGTCCTCTTTTACTTAAGTCGGAATTGTGCCTTTTGAATTTAATTCCGATGCAGTTTCTGTGTGTCATCGTCAATAAGAAGGTCCAAGGGATACAGTAAACCTGAAGTGAAGCATCGGAATCTAAAACTGGACTCACAGGAAAGATTCAAATCATAGATAGAATGTCACTCCTCTTGTACTTAAGTCGGTATCGTGCCTTTTGTATTAAATTCGGATGCGATATCTGTGTTTCATCATCAATAAGAAGCTCCAATGGATACAGTAAACCTTAAGGGAAGGATCGGAATCTAAAAATGGACTCGCAGGAGAGGTTCAAATCATAGAATGTTAGAGTGTCAGTCCTCATTTACTTAAGTCGGCATTGTGCCTTTTGTATTAAATTCGGATGAAATTTCTGTGTTTAATCGCCAATAAGAAGGTCCAAGGGATACAGTAAACCTGAAGTGAAGCATCGGAATCTAAAACTGGACTCACAGGAGGGATTCAAATCATAGCTAGTGAGAGTGTCAGTCCTCTTGTACTTAAGTCGGCATTGTGCCTTTTATATTAAATTCCGATACAATTTCTGTGTCTTATCGTCAAAAAGAAGGACCAATGGATACAGTAAACCTGAAGGGAAGCATCGGAATCTAAAACTGGACTCACAGGAGAGGTTCAAATCATAGATTGTTAGAGTGTCAGTCCTCTTTTACTTAAGTCGGCATTGTGCCCTTTGTATTAAGTTCGCATGCAATTTCTGTGTTTCATCGTCAATAAGAAGGTCCAAGGGATACAGTAAACCTGAAGTGAAGAATTGGAATCTAAAACTAGACTCACAGGAGAGGTTCAAATCATAGAAAGTGGGAGTGTCAGTCTTCTTGTACTTAAGTCGGCATTGTGCCTTTTGAATTTAATTCTGATGCAATTTCTTTGTTTCATCGTCAATAAGAAGGTGCAAGGTATACAATAAACCTGAAGTGAGAGCATCGGAATCTAAAACTGGACTCACAGGAGAGGTTCGAATCATGGAAAGTGAGAGTGTCAGTCCTCTTGTACTTAAGTCGCCATTGTGCCTTTTGCATTAAATTTGGATAGAATTTCTGTGTTTCATCGTCAATAAGAAGATCCACAGGATACAGTAAACCTGAAGTAAAACATCGGAATCTAAATCTGGACTCACAGGAGAGGTTCAAATCATAGAAAGTTAGAGTGTCATCCCTCTTGTACTTAAGTCGGCATTGTGCCTCATATATTAAATTCGGATGCAAACTCTGTGTTTCATCGTCAACAAGAAGGCCCAAGGGATACAGTAAACCTGAAGTGAAGCATCGGAATCTAAAACTGGACTCACAGGAGGGGCTCAAATCATAGACAGTGAGAGTGTCAGTCCTCTTTTACTTAAGTCGGCATTGTGCTTTTCGAATTTAATTCCGATGCAATTTCTGTGATTCATCGTCAATAAGAATGTCCAAGGGATACAGTAAACCTGAAGTGAAGCACCGGTATCTAAAACTGGACTCACAGGAGAGGTTCAAATCATAGAAAGTGAGAGTGTCAGTCCTCTTGTACTTAAGTCGGCATTGCGCCATTTGTATTAAATTCGGATGCAATTTCTGTGTTACATCGTCAATAAGAAGGTGAAAGGGATACAGTAAACATGAAGTGAAGCATCGGTATCTTAAACTGGACTCATAGGAGAGATTCAAATCATAGAAAGTTAGTGTGTTACTTCTCTTGTACTTAAGTCGGTATTGTGCCTTTTGTATTAAATTCGGATGCAATTTCTGTGTTTCATCGTCAATAAGAAGGTCCAAGAGATATAGTAAACGTTAAGGGAAGCATCGGAATATAAAAGGGGAATCACAAGAGAGGTTCAAATCATAGAATGTTAGAGCGTCAGTCCTCTTTTACTTAAGTCGGCATTGTGCCTTTTGTATTAAATTCGGATGCAATTTCTGTGTTTAATCGTCAATAAGAAGGACCAAGGGATACAGTAAACCTAAAGTGAAGCATCGGACTCTAAAACTGGACTCACAGGAGAGGTTCGAATCACAGACAGTTAGAGTGTCAGTCCTCTTGTACTTAAGTCGGCATTGTGCCTTTTGAATTTAATTCCGATGCTATTTCTGTGTTTTATCGTCAATAAGAACGTCCAAGGGATACAGTAAACCTGAAGTGAAGCAACGGAATCTAAAACTGGACTCACAGGAGAGGTTCAAATCATAGAAAGTGAGAGTGTCAGTCCTCTTTTACTTACGTCGGAATTGTGCATTTTTAATTTAATTCCGATGCAATTTCCGTGTGTCATCGTCAACAAGAAGGTCCAAGGGATACAGTAAACCTGAAGTGAAGCATCGGAATCTTAAACTGGACTCATAGGAGAGATTCAAATCATAGAAAGATAGAGTGTTACTCCTCTTGTACTTAAGTCGGTATTGTGCCTTTTGTATTAAATTCGGATGCAATTTCTGTGTTTCATCGTCAATAAGAAGGTCCAAGGGATACAGTAAATCTGAAGTGAAACATCGGAATCTAAATCTGGACTCACAGTAGAGGTTCAAATCATAGAAAGTTAAAGTGTCACTCCTCTTGTACTTGAGTCGGTATTGTGCCTTTTGTATTGAATTCGGATGCAATTTCTGTGTTTCATCGTCAATAACAAGGTCCAAGGGATATAGTAAACCTAAAGTGAAGCATCGGAAACTAAAACTGGACTCACAGGAGAAGTTCAAATCATAGAAAGTTAGAGTGTCAGTCCTCTTGTACTTAAGTCGGCATTTTGCCTTTTGTATTAAATTCGGATGCAATTTCTGTGTTTCACCGTCAATAAGAAAGTCCAAGGGATACAGTAAACCTGAAGTGAAGCATCAGAATCTAAAACTGGACTCACAGGACAGGTTCAAATCATAGAGAGTTTGAGTGTCACTCCTCTTGTACTTAAGTCGGTATTGTGCGTTTTGTATTAAATTCGGATGCAATATCTGTGTTTCATCGTCAATAAGAAGGTGCAATGTATACAGTAGACCTGAAGTGAAGCATCGGAATCTAAAACTTTACTCACAGGAGGGATTCAAATCATAGATGGGAGAGTGTCAGTCCTCTTGTACTTAAGTCGGCATTGTGCCTTTTATATTAAATTCCGATACAATTTCTGTGTCATATCGTCAATAAGAAGGACCAATGGATACAGTAAACCCGAAGGGAAGCATCGGAATCTAAAACTGGACTCACAGGAGAGGTTCAAATCATAGAATGTTAGAGTGTCAGTCCTCTTTTACTTAATTCGGCATTGTGTCCTTTGTATTAAATTCGGAAGCAATTTCTGTGTTTCATCGTCAATAAGAAGGTCCAAGGGATACAGTAAACCTGAAGTGAAGCATTGGAATCTAAAACTAGACTCACAGAAGATATTCAAATCATAGAAAGTGGGAGTGCCAGTCTTCTTGTACTTAAGTCGGCATTGTGCCTTTTGAATTTAATTCCGATGCAATTTCTTTGTTTCATCGTCAATATGAAGGTGCAAGGTATACAATAAACCTGAAGTGAGAGCATCGGAATCTAAAACTGGACTCACAGGAGAGGTTCGAATCATGGAAAGTGAGAGTGTCAGTCCTCTTGTACTTAAGTCGCCATTGTGCCTTTTGTATTAAATTTGGATAGAATTTCTGTGTTTCATCGTCAATAAGAAGATCCACGGGATACAGTAAACCTGAAGTAAAACATCGGAATCTAAATCTGGACTGACAGGAGAGGTTCAAATCATAGAAAGTTAGAGTGTCATCCCTCTTGTACTTAAGTCGGCATTGTGCCTTATATATTAAATTCGGATGCAAACTCTGTGTTTCATCGTCAATAAGAAGGTCCAAGGGATACAGTAAACCTAATGTGAAGCATCGGAATCTAAAACTGGACTCACAGGAGGGGTTCATATCATAGACAGTGAGAGTGTCAGTCCTCTTTTACTTAAGTCGGCATTGTGCTTTTCGAATTTAATTCCGATGCAATTTCTGTGATTCATCGTCAATAAGAATGTCCAAGGGATACAGTAAACCTGAAGTGAAGCACCGGTATCTAAAACTGGACTCACAGGAGAGGTTCAAATCATAGAAAGTGAGAGTGTCAGTCCTCTTGTACTTAAGTCGGCATTGCGCCATTTGTATTAAATTCGGATGCAATTTCTGTGTTACATCGTCAATAAGAAGGTGAAAGGGATACAGTAAACATGAAGTGAAGCATCGGTATCTTAAACTGGACTCATAGGAGAGATTCAAATCATAGAAAGTTAGTGTGTTACTTCTCTTGTACTTAAGTCGGTATTGTGCCTTTTGTATTAAATTCGGATGCAATTTCTGTGTTTCATCGTCAATAAGAAGGTCCAAGAGATATAGTAAACGTTAAGGGAAGCATCGGAATATAAAAGGGGAATCACAGGAGAGGTTCAAATCATAGAATGTTAGAGCGTCAGTCCTCTTTTACTTAAGTCGGCATTGTGCCTTTTGTATTAAATTCGGATGCAATTTCTGTGTTTAATCGTCAATAAGAAGGACCAAGGGATACAGTAAACCTAAAGTGAAGCATCGGACTCTAAAACTGGACTCACAGGAGAGGTTCGAATCACAGACAGTTAGAGTGTCAGTCCTCTTGTACTTAAGTCGGCATTGTGCCTTTTGAATTTAATTCCGATGCTATTTCTGTGTTTTATCGTCAATAAGAACGTCCAAGGGATACAGTAAACCTGAAGTGAAGCAACGGAATCTAAAACTGGACTCACAGGAGAGGTTCAAATCATAGAAAGTGAGAGTGTCAGTCCTCTTTTACTTACGTCGGAATTGTGCATTTTTAATTTAATTCCGATGCAATTTCCGTGTGTCATCGTCAACAAGAAGGTCCAAGGGATACAGTAAACCTGAAGTGAAGCATCGGAATCTTAAACTGGACTCATAGGAGAGATTCAAATCATAGAAAGATAGAGTGTTACTCCTCTTGTACTTAAGTCGGTATTGTGCCTTTTGTATTAAATTCGGATGCAATTTCTGTGTTTCATCGTCAATAAGAAGGTCCAAGGGATACAGTAAATCTGAAGTGAAACATCGGAATCTAAATCTGGACTCACAGTAGAGGTTCAAATCATAGAAAGTTAAAGTGTCACTCCTCTTGTACTTGAGTCGGTATTGTGCCTTTTGTATTGAATTCGGATGCAATTTCTGTGTTTCATCGTCAATAACAAGGTCCAAGGGATATAGTAAACCTAAAGTGAAGCATCGGAAACTAAAACTGGACTCACAGGAGAAGTTCAAATCATAGAAAGATAGAGTGTCAGTCCTCTTGTACTTAAGTCGGCATTTTGCCTTTTGTATTAAATTCGGATGCAATTTCTGTGTTTCACCGTCAATAAGAAAGTCCAAGGGATACAGTAAACCTGAAGTGAAGCATCAGAATCTAAAACTGGACTCACAGGACAGGTTCAAATCATAGAGAGTTTGAGTGTCACTCCTCTTGTACTTAAGTCGGTATTGTGCGTTTTGTATTAAATTCGGATGCAATATCTGTGTTTCATCGTCAATAAGAAGGTGCAATGTATACAGTAGACCTGAAGTGAAGCATCGGAATCTAAAACTTTACTCACAGGAGGGATTCAAATCATAGATGGGAGAGTGTCAGTCCTCTTGTACTTAATTCGGCATTGTGCCTTTTATATTAAATTCCGATACAATTTCTGTGTCATATCGTCAATAAGAAGGACCAATGGATACAGTAAACCCGAAGGGAAGCATCGGAATCTAAAACTGGACTCACAGGAGAGGTTCAAATCATAGAATGTTAGAGTGTCAGTCCTCTTTTACTTAATTCGGCATTGTGTCCTTTGTATTAAATTCGGAAGCAATTTCTGTGTTTCATCGTCAATAAGAAGGTCCAAGGGATACAGTAAACCTGAAGTGAAGCATTGGAATCTAAAACTAGACTCACAGAAGATATTCAAATCATAGAAAGTGGGAGTGCCAGTCTTCTTGTACTTAAGTCGGCATTGTGCCTTTTGAATTTAATTCCGATGCAATTTCTTTGTTTCATCGTCAATAAGAAGGTGCAAGGTATACAATAAACCTGAAGTGAGAGCATCGGAATCTAAAACTGGACTCACAGGAGAGGTTCGAATCATGGAAAGTGAGAGTGTCAGTCCTCTTGTACTTAAGTCGCCATTGTGCCTTTTGTATTAAATTTGGATAGAATTTCTGTGTTTCATCGTCAATAAGAAGATCCACGGGATACAGTAAACCTGAAGTAAAACATCGGAATCTAAATCTGGACTGACAGGAGAGGTTCAAATCATAGAAAGTTAGAGTGTCATCCCTCTTGTACTTAAGTCGGCATTGTGCCTTATATATTAAATTCGGATGCAAACTCTGTGTTTCATCGTCAATAAGAAGGTCCAAGGGATACAGTAAACCTAATGTGAAGCATCGGAATCTAAAACTGGACTCACAGGAGGGGTTCATATCATAGACAGTGAGAGTGTCAGTCCTCTTTTACTTAAGTCGGCATTGTGCTTTTCGAATTTAATTCCGATGCAATTTCTGTGATTCATCGTCAATAAGAATGTCCAAGGGATACAGTAAACCTGAAGTGAAGCACCGGTACCTAAAACTGGACTCACAGGAGAGGTTCAAATCATAGAAAGTGAGAGTGTCAGTCCTCTTGTACTTAAGTCGGCATTGCGCCATTTGTATTAAATTCGGTTGCAATTTCTGTGTTACATCGTCAATAAGAAGGTGAAAGGGATACAGTAAACATGAAGTGAAGCATCGGTATCTTAAACTGGACTCATAGGAGAGATTCAAATCATAGAAAGTTAGTGTGTTACTTCTCTTGTACTTAAGTCGGTATTGTGCCTTTTGTATTAAATTCGGATGCAATTTCTGTGTTTCATCGTCAATAAGAAGGTCCAAGAGATACAGTAAACGTTAAGGGAAGCATCGGAATATAAAAGGGGAATCACAGGAGAGGTTCAAATCATAGAATGTTAGAGCGTCAGTCCTCTTTTACTTAAGTCGTCATTGTGCCTTTTGTATTAAATTCGGATGCAATTTCTGTGTTTAATCGTCAATAAGAAGGACCAAGGGATACAGTAAACCTAAAGTGAAGCATCGGACTCTAAAACTGGACTCACAGGAGAGGTTCGAATCACAGACAGTTAGAGTGTCAGTCCTCTTGTACTTAAGTCGGCATTGTGCCTTTTGAATTTAATTCCGATGCTATTTCTGTGTTTTATCGTCAATAAGAACGTCCAAGGGATACAGTAAACCTGAAGTGAAGCAACGGAATCTAAAACTGGACTCACAGGAGAGGTTCAAATCATAGAAAGTGAGAGTGTCAGTCCTCTTTTACTTACGTCGGAATTGTGCATTTTTAATTTAATTCCGATGCAATTTCCGTGTGTCATCGTCAACAAGAAGGTCCAAGGGATACAGTAAACCTGAAGTGAAGCATCGGAATCTTAAACTGGACTCATAGGAGAGATTCAAATCATAGAAAGTTAGAGTGTTACTCCTCTTGTACTTAAGTCGGTATTGTGCCTTTTGTATTAAATTCGGATGCAATTTCTGTGTTTCATCGTCAATAAGAAGGTCCAAGGGATACAGTAAACCTGAAGTGAAGCATCGGAATCTAATACTGGACGCACAGGAGAGGTTCAAATCATACTAAGTTAGAGTGTCAGTCCTCTTTTACTTAAGTCGGCATTGTGCCCTTTGTATTAAATTCCGATGCAATTTCTGTGTTTCATCGTCAATTAGAAGGTGCAAGGTATACAGTAAACCTGAAGTGAAGCATCGGAATCTAAAACTGGACTCACATCAGAGGTTCAAATCACAGAAAGTGAGAGTGTCAGTCCTCTTCTACTTAAGTCGGCATTGTGCCATTTGTATTAAATTCGGATACAATTTCTGTGTTTCATCGTCAATAAGAAGGTCCAAGGGATACAGTTAACCTGAAGTGAAGCATCGGAACCTAAAACTGGACTCACAGGAGAGGTGCATATCATAGAAAGTTAGAATGTCAGTCCACTTGTCCTTAAGTCGGCATTGTGCATTTTGTTCTAAATTCGGATGCAATTTCTGTGTTTCATCGTCAATAAGAAGGTCCAAGGGATACAGTATACCAGAAGTGAAGCATCGGAATCTAAAACTGGACTCACAGGAAAGATTCAAATCATACATTGTTAGAGTGTCAGTCCTCTTGTACGTAAGGCAGTATTGTGCCTCTTGTATTAAATTCCGGTGCAATTTCTGTGTTTCACCGTCAATACGAAGGTGCAAGGTACACAGTAAACCTGAAGTGAAGCTTCGGAATCTAAAAGTGGACTCACTGGAGAGGTTCAAATCATAGAAGCTGAGAGTGTCAGTCCTCTTGTACTTAAGTCGGCATTGTGCCATTTGTATTAAATTCGGATACAATTTCTGTGTTTCATCGTCAATAAGAAGGTCCAAGGGATACAGTAAATCTGAAGTGAAACATCGGAATCTAAATCTGGACTCACAGTAGAGGTTCAAATCATAGAAAGTTAAAGTGTCACTCCTCTTGTACTTGAGTCGGTATTGTGCCTTTTGTATTGAATTCGGATGCAATTTCTGTGTTTCATCGTCAATAACAAGGTCCAAGGGATATAGTAAACCTAAAGTGAAGCATCGGAAACTAAAACTGGACTCACAGGAGAAGTTCAAATCATAGAAAGTTAGAGTGTCAGTCCTCTTGTACTTAAGTCGGCATTTTGCCTTTTGTATTAAATTCGGATGCAATTTCTGTGTTTCACCGTCAATAAGAAAGTCCAAGGGATACAGTAAACCTGAAGTGAAGCATCAGAATCTAAAACTGGACTCACAGGACAGGTTCAAATCATAGAGAGTTTGAGTGTCACTCCTCTTGTACTTAAGTCGGTATTGTGCGTTTTGTATTAAATTCGGATGCAATATCTGTGTTTCATCGTCAATAAGAAGGTGCAATGTATACAGTAGACCTGAAGTGAAGCATCGGAATCTAAAACTTTACTCACAGGAGGGATTCAAATCATAGATGGGAGAGTGTCAGTCCTCTTGTACTTAAGTCGGCATTGTGCCTTTTATATTAAATTCCTATACAATTTCTGTGTCATATCGTCAATAAGAAGGACCAATGGATACAGTAAACCTGAAGGGAAGCATCGGAATCTAAAACTGGACTCACAGGAGAGGTTCAAATCATAGAATGTTAGAGTGTCAGTCCTCTTTTACTTAATTCGGCATTGTGTCCTTTGTATTAAATTCGGAAGCAATTTCTGTGTTTCATCGTCAATAAGAAGGTCCAAGGGATACAGTAAACCTGAAGTGAAGCATTGGAATCTAAAACTAGACTCACAGAAGATATTCAAATCATAGAAAGTGGGAGTGTCAGTCTTCTTGTACTTAAGTCGGCATTGTGCCTTTTGAATTTTATTCCGATGCAATTTCTTTGTTTCATCGTCAATAAGAAGGTGCAAGGTATACAATAAACCTGAAGTGAGAGCATCGGAATCTAAAACTGGACTCACAGGAGAGGTTCGAATCATGGAAAGTGAGAGTGTCAGTCCTCTTGTACTTAAGTCGCCATTGTGCCTTTTGTATTAAATTTGGATAGAATTTCTGTGTTTCATCGTCAATAAGAAGATCCACGGGATACAGTAAACCTGAAGTAAAACATCGGAATCTAAATCTGGACTCACAGGAGAGGTTCAAATCATAGAAAGTTAGAGTGTCATCCCTCTTGTACTTAAGTCGGCATTGTGCCTTATATATTAAATTCGGATGCAAACTCTGTGTTTCATCGTCAATAAGAAGGTCCAAGGGATACAGTAAACCTAATGTGAAGCATCGGAATCTAAAACTGGACTCACAGGAGGGGTTCAAATCATAGACAGTGAGAGTGTCAGTCCCCTTTTACTTAAGTCGGCATTGTGCTTTTCGAATTTAATTCCGATGCAATTTCTGTGATTCATCGTCAATAAGAATGTCCAAGGGAATACAGTAAACCTGAAGTGAAGCACCGGTCTCTAAAACTGGACTCACAGGAGAGGTTCAAATCATAGAAAGTGAGAGTGTCAGTCCTCTTGTACTTAAGCCGGCATTGTGCATTTTGTTCTAAATTCGGATGCAATTTCTGTGTTTCATCGTCAATAAGAAGGTCCAAGGTATACAGTATACCAGAAGTGAAGCATCGGAATCTAAAACTGGACTCACAGGAAAGATTCAAATCATACATTGTTAGAGTGTCAGTCCTCTTGTACGTAAGGCCGTATTGTGCCTCTTGTATTAAATTCCGATGCAATTTCTGTGTTTCACCGTCAATAAGAAGGTGCAAGGTACACAGTAAACCTGAAGTGAAGCTTCGGAATCTAAAAGTGGACTCACTGGAGAGGTTCAAATCATAGAAGCTGAGAGTGTCAGTCCTCTTGTACTTAAGTCGGCATTGTGCCATTTGTATTAAATTCGGATACAATTTCTGTGTTTCATCGTCAATAAGAAGGTCCAAGGGATACAGTAAATCTGAAGTGAAACATCGGAATCTAAATCTGGACTCACAGTAGAGGTTCAAATCATAGAAAGTTAAAGTGTCACTCCTCTTGTACTTGAGTCGGTATTGTGCCTTTTGTATTGAATTCGGATGCAATTTCTGTGTTTCATCGTCAATAACAAGGTCCAAGGGATATAGTAAACCTAAAGTGAAGCATCGGAAACTAAAACTGGACTCACAGGAGAAGTTCAAATCATAGAAAGTTAGAGTGTCAGTCCTCTTGTACTTAAGTCGGCATTTTGCCTTTTGTATTAAATTCGCATGCAATTTCTGTGTTTCACCGTCAATAAGAAAGTTCAAGGGATACAGTAAACCTGAAGTGAAGCATCAGAATCTAAAACTGGACTCACAGGACAGGTTCAAATCATAGAGAGTTTGAGTGTCACTCCTCTTGTACTTAAGTCGGTATTGTGCGTTTTGTATTAAATTCGGATGCAATATCTGTGTTTCATCGTCAATAAGAAGGTGCAATGTATACAGTAGACCAGAAGTGAAGCATCGGAATCTAAAACTTTACTCACAGGAGGGATTCAAATCATAGATGGGAGAGTGTCAGTCCTCTTGTACTTAAGTCGGCATTGTGCCTTTTATATTAAATTCCTATACAATTTCTGTGTCATATCGTCAATAAGAAGGACCAATGGATACAGTAAACCTGAAGGGAAGCATCGGAATCTAAAACTGGACTCACAGGAGAGGTTCAAATCATAGAATGTTAGAGTGTCAGTCCTCTTTTACTTAATTCGGCATTGTGTCCTTTGTATTAAATTCGGAAGCAATTTCTGTGTTTCATCGTCAATAAGAAGGTCCAAGGGATACAGTAAACCTGAAGTGAAGCATTGGAATCTAAAACTAGACTCACAGAAGATATTCAAATCATAGAAAGTGGGAGTGTCAGTCTTCTTGTACTTAAGTCGGCATTGTGCCTTTTGAATTTTATTCCGATGCAATTTCTTTGTTTCATCGTCAATAAGAAGGTGCAAGGTATACAATAAACCTGAAGTGAGAGCATCGGAATCTAAAACTGGACTCACAGGAGAGGTTCGAATCATGGAAAGTGAGAGTGTCAGTCCTCTTGTACTTAAGTCGCCATTGTGCCTTTTGTATTAAATTTGGATAGAATTTCTGTGTTTCATCGTCAATAAGAAGATCCACGGGATACAGTAAACCTGAAGTAAAACATCGGAATCTAAATCTGGACTCACAGGAGAGGTTCAAATCATAGAAAGTTAGAGTGTCATCCCTCTTGTACTTAAGTCGGCATTGTGCCTTATATATTAAATTCGGATGCAAACTCTGTGTTTCATCGTCAATAAGAAGGTCCAAGGGATACAGTAAACCTAATGTGAAGCATCGGAATCTAAAACTGGACTCACAGGAGGGGTTCAAATCATAGACAGTGACAGTGTCAGTCCTCTTTTACTTAAGTCGGCATTGTGCTTTTCGAATTTAATTCCGATGCAATTTCTGTGATTCATCGTCAATAAGAATGTCCAAGGGAATACAGTAAACCTGAAGTGAAGCACCGGTCTCTAAAACTGGACTCACAGGAGAGGTTCAAATCATAGAAAGTGAGAGTGTCAGTCCTCTTGTACTTAAGTCGGCATTGCGCCATTTGTATTAAATTCGGATGCAATTTCTGTGTTTCATCGTCAATAAGAAGGTGGAAGGGATACAGTAAACCTGAAGTGAAGCATCGGAATCTTAAACTGGACTCATAGGAGAGATTCAAATCATAGAAAGTGAGAGTGTTACTCCTCTTGTACTTAAGTCGGTATTGTGCCTTTTGTATTAAATTCGGATGCAATTTCTGTGTTTCATCGTCAATAAGAAGGTCCAAGAGATACAGTAAACGTTAAGGGAAGCATCGGAATATAAAAGTGGAATCACAGGAGAGGTTCAAATCATAGAATGTTAGAGCGTCAGTCCTCTTTTACTTAAGTCGGCATTGTGCCTTTTGTATTAAATTCGGATGCAATTTCTGTGTTTAATCGTCAATAAGAAGGTCCAAGGGATACAGTAAACCTAAAGTGAAGCATCGGAATCTAAAACTGGACTCACAGGAGAGGTTCGAATCACAGAAAGTTAGAGTGTCAGTCCTCTTGTACTTAAGTCGGCATTGTGCCTTTTGAATTTAATTCCGATGCAATTTCTGTGTTTTATCGTCAATAAGAACGTCCAAGGGATACAGTAAACCTGAAGTGAAGCAACGGAATCTAAAACTGGACTCACAGGAGAGATTCAAATCATAGAAAGTGAGAGTGTCAGTCCTCTTTTACTTACGTCGGAATTGTGCATTTTGAATTTAATTCCGATGCAATTTCTGTGTGTCATCGTCAATAAGAAGGTCCAAGGGATACAGTAAACCTGAAGTGAAGCATCGGAATCTTAAACTGGACTCATAGGAGAGATTCAAATCATAGAAAGTTAGAGTGTTACTCCTCTTGTACTTAAGTCGGTATTGTGCCATTTGTATTAAATTCGGATGCAATTTCTGTGTTTCATCGTCAATAAGAAGGTCCAAGGGATACAGTAAACCTGAAGTGAAGCATCGGAATCTAATACTGGACGCACAGGAGAGGTTCAAATCATACTAAGTTAGAGTGTCAGTCCTCTTTTACTTAAGTCGGCATTGTGCCTTTTGTATTAAATTCCGATGCAATTTCTGTGTTTCATCGTCAATTAGAAGGTGCAAGGTATAAAGTAAACCTGAAGTGAAGCATCGGAATCTAAAACTGGACTCACATCAGAGGTTCAAATCATAGAAAGTGAGAGTGTCAGTTCTCTTCTACTTAAGTCGGCATTGTGCCATTTGTATTAAATTCGGATACAATTTCTGTGTTTCATCGTCAATAAGAAGGTCCAAGGGATACAGTTAACCTGAAGTGAAGCATCGGAACCTAAAACTGGACTCACAGGAGAGGTGCATATCATAGAAAGTTAGACTGTCAGTCCACTTGTCCTTAAGTCGGCATTGTGCATTTTGTTCTAAATTCGGATGCAATTTCTGTGTTTCATCGTCAATAGGAAGGTCTAAGGGATACAGTATACCTGAAGTGAAGCATCGGAATCTAAAACTGGACTCACAGGATAGATTCAAATCATACATTGTTAGAGTGTCAGTCCTCTTGTACGTAAGGCAGTATTGTGCCTCTTGTATTAAATTCCGATGCAATTTCTGTGTTTCACCGTCAATAAGAAGGTGCAAGGTACACAGTAAACCTGAAGTGAAGCTTCGGAATCTAAAAGTGGACTCACAGGAGAGGTTCAAATCATAGAAGCTGAGAGTGTCAGTCCTCTTGTACTTAAGTCGGCATTGTGCCATTTGAATTAAATTCGGATACAATTTCTGTGTTTCATCGTCAATAAGAAGGTCCAAGGGATACAGTAAATCTGAAGTGAAACATCGGAATCTAAATCTGGACTCACAGTAGAGGTTCAAATCATAGAAAGTTAAAGTGTCACTCCTCTTGTACTTGAGTCGGTATTGTGCCTTTTGTATTGAATTCGGATGCAATTTCTGTGTTTCATCGTCAATAACAAGGTCCAAGGGATATAGTAAACCTAAAGTGAAGCATCGGAAACTAAAACTGGACTCACAGGAGAAGTTCAAATCATAGAAAGTTAGAGTGTCAGTCCTCTTGTACTTAAGTCGGCATTTTGCCTTTTGTATTAAATTCGGATGCAATTTCTGTGTTTCACCGTCAATAAGAAAGTCCAAGGAATACAGTAAACCTGAAGTGAAGCATCAGAATCTAAAACTGGACTCACAGGACAGGTTCAAATCATAGAGAGTTTGAGTGCCACTCCTCTTGTACTTAAGTCGGTATTGTGCGTTTTGTATTAAATTCGGATGCAATATCTGTGTTTCATCGTCAATAAGAAGGTGCAATGTATACAGTAGACCTGAAGTGAAGCATCGGAATCTAAAACTGGACTCACAGGAGACGTTCAAATCATAGAAAGTTAGAGTGTCATTCCTCTTGTACTTAAGTCGCATTGTGCCCTTTGAATTTAATTCCGATGCAATTTCTTTGTTTCATCGTCAATAAGAAGGTGCAAGGTATACAGTAAACCTGAGTGAAGCATCGGAATCTATAACTGGAGTCACAGGAGAGGTTCGAAACATGGAAAGTGAGAGTGTCAGTCCTCTTTTACTTAAGTCGGCATTGTGCTTTTTGAATTTAATTCCGATGCAATTTCTGTGTTTCATCGTCAATAAGAAGGTCCAAGGGATACAGTAAACCTGAAGTGAAGCATCGGAATCTAAAACTGGACTCACAGGAGGGGTTCAAATCATAGAAAGTGAGAGTGTCAGTCCTCTTTTACTTAAGTCGGCATTTTGCTTTTTGAATTTAATTCCGATGCAATTTCTGTGTTTCATCGTCAATAAGAAGGTCCAAGGGATACAGTAAACCTTAAGGGAATCGTAGGAATCTAAAACTGGACTCACAGGAGAGGTTCAAATCATAGAAAGTGAGAGTGTTAGTCCTCTTGTACTTAAGTCGGCATTGTGCCATTTGTATTAAATTCGGTTGCAATTTCTGTGTTTCATCGTCAATAAGAAGGTCCAAGGGATACAGTAAACCTGAGGTGATGCATCGGAATCTAAAACTGGACTCACAGGAGAGATTGAAATCATAGAAAGTTAGAGTGTTACTCCTCTTGTACTTAAGTCGGTATTGTGCCTTTTGTATTAAATTCGGATGCAATTTCTGTGTTTCATCGTCAATAAGAAGATCCAAGGGATACAGTAAACCTTAAGGGAAGCGTCGGAATCTAAAACTGGACTCACAGGACGGGTTCAAATCATAGAAAGTGAGAGTGTCAGTCCTCTTTTACTTAAGTCGGCACTGTGCTTTTTGAATTTAATTCCGATGCAATTTCTGTGTTTCATCGTCAATAAGATGGTCCAAGGGATACAGTAAACCTGAAGTGAAGCATCGGAATCTAAAACTGGACTCACAGGAGAAGTTCAAATCATAGAAAGTTAGAGTGTCAGTCCTCTTGTACTTCAGTCGGCATTGTGCCTTTATATTAAATTCGGATGCAATTTCTGTGTTTCACCGTCAATATGAAAGTCCAAGGGATACAGTAAACCTGAAGTGAAGCATCGGAATCTAAAACTGGACTCACATCAGAGGTTCAAATCATAAAAAGTGAGAGTGTCAGTCCTCTTCTACTTAAGTCGGCATTGTGCCATTTGTATTAAATTCGGATACAATTTCTGTGTTTCATCGTCAATAAGAAGGTCCAAGGGATACAGTTAACCTGAAGTGAAGCATCGAAACCTAAAGCTGGACTCACAGGAGAGGTTCATATCATAGAAAGTTAGAATGTCAGTCCACTTGTCCTTAAGTCGGCATTGTGCATTTTGTTCTAAATTCGGATGCAATTTCTGTGTTTCATCGTCAATAGGAAGGTCCAAGGGATACAGTAAATCTGAAGTGAAACATCGGAATCTAAATCTGGACTCACAGTAGAGGTTCAAATCATAGAAAGTTAAAGTGTCACTCCTCTTGTATTTGAGTCGGTATTCTGCCTTTTGTATTGAATTCGGATGCAATTTCTTTGTTTCATCGTCAATAACAAGGTCCAAGGGATATAGTAAACCTGAAGTGAAGCATCGGAATCTAAAACTGGACTCACAGGAGAAGTTCAAATCATAGAAAGTTAGAGTGTCAGTCCTCTTGTACTTAAGTCGTCATTTTGCCTTTTGTATTAAATTCGGATGCAATTTCTGTGTTTCACCGTCAATAAGAAAGTCCAAGGGATACAGTAAACTTAAAGTGAAGCATCAGAATCTAAAACTAGATTCACAGGACAGGTTCAAATCATAGAGAGTTAGAGTGTCACTCCTCTTGTACTTAAGTCGGTATTGTGCGTTTTGTATTAAATTCGGATGCAATATCTGTGTTTCATCGCCAATAAGAAGGTGCAATGTATACAGTAGACCTGAAGTAAAGCATCGGATTCTAAAACTGGACTCACAGGAGACGTTCAAATCATAGAAAGTTAGAGTGTCATTCCTCTTGTATTCAAGTCGCATTGTGCCTTTTGAATTTAATTCCGATGCAATTTCTTTGTTTCATCGTCAATAAGAAGGTGCAAGGTATACAGTAAACCTGAAGTGAAGCATCGGAATCTAAAACTGGACTCACAGGAGAGGTTCGAAACATGGAAAGTGAGAGTGTAAGTCCTCTTTTACATAAGTCGGCATTGTGCTTTTTGAATTTAATTCCGATGAAATTTCTGTGTTTCATCGTCAATAAGAAGGTCCAAGGGATACAGTAAACCTGAAGTGAAGCATCGGAATCTAAAACTGGACTCACAGGAGGGGTTCAAATCATAGAAAGTGAGAGTGTCAGTGCTCTTTTACTTAAGTCGGCATTGTGCTTTTTGAATTTAATTCCGATGCAATTTCTGTGTTTCATCGTCAATAAGAAGGTCCAAGGGATACACTAAACCTTAAGGGAAGCGTCGGAATCTAAAACTGGACTCACAGGACAGGTTCAAATCATAGAAAGTGAGAGTGTTAGTCCTCTTGTATATAAGTCGGTATTGTGCCATTTGTATTAAATTCGGTTGCAATTTCTGTGTTTCATCGTCAATAAGAAGGTCCAAGGGATACAGTAAACCTGAAGTGATGCATCGGAATCTAAAACTGGACTCACAGGAAAGATTGAAATCATAGAAAGTTAGAGTGTTACTCCTCTTGTACCTAAGTCGGTATTGTGCCTTTTGTGTGAAATTCGGATGCAATTTCTGTTTTTCATCGTCAATAAAAAGGTCCAAGGGATACAGTAAACCTTAAGAGAAGCGTCGGAATCTAAAACTGGACTCACAGGAGGGGTTCAAATCATAGAAAGTGAGAGTGTCAGTCCTCTTTTATTTAAGTCGGCACTGTGCATTTTGAATTTAATTCCGATGCAATTTCCGTGTTTCATCGTCAATAAGAAGGTCCAAGGGATACAGTAAACCTGAAGTGAAGCATCGGAATCTAAAACTGGACTCACAGGAGAAGTTCAAATCATAGAAAGTTAGAGTGTCAGTGCTTTTGTACCTAAGTCGGCATTGTGCCTTTATATTAAATTCGGATGCAATTTCTGTGTTTCACCGTCAATAAGAAAGTCCAAGGGATACAGTAAACCTGAAGTGAAGCATCGGAATCTAAAACTGGACTCACAGGACAGGTTCAAATCATAGAGAGTTAGAGTGTCATTCCTCTTGTACTTAAGTCGGTATTGTTCGTTTTGTATTAAATTCGGATGCAATATCTGTGTTTCATCGTCAATAAGAAGGTGCAATGTATACAGTAGACCTGAAGTGAAGCATCGGAATCTAAAACTTGACTCACAGGAGACGTTCAAATCATAGAAAGTTAGAGTGTCATTCCTCTTGTACTTAAGTCGTATTGTGCCTTTTGAATTTAATTACGATGCAATTTCTTTGTTTCATCGTCAATAAGAAGGTGCAAGGTATACAGTAAACCCGTAGTGAAGCATCGGAATCTAAAACTGGACTCACAGGAGAGGTTCGAAACAAGGAAAGTGAGAGTGTCAGTCCTCTTTTACTTAAGTCGGCATTGTGCTTTTTGAATTTAATTTCGATGCAATTTCTGTGTTTCATCGTCAATAAGAAGGTCCAAGGGATACAGTAAACCTGAAGTGAAGCATCGGAATCTAAAACTGGACTCACAGGAGGGGTTCAAATCATAGAAAGTGAGAGAGTCAGTCCTCTCTTACAAAGTCGGCATTGTGCTTTTTGAATTTAATTCCGATTCAATTTCTGTGTTTCATCGTCAATAAGAATGTCCAAGCGATACAGTAAACCTGAAGTGAAGCATCGGAATCTAAAACTGGACTCCCAGGAGAGGTTCAAATCATAGAAAGTGAGAGTGTTAGTCCTCTTGTACTTAAGTAGGTATTGTGCTTTTTGTATTAAATTCGGATGCAATTTCTGTGTTTTATCGTCAATAAGATGGTCCAAGGGATACAGTAAACCTTAAGGGAAGCGTCGGAATCTAAAACTGGACTCACATTAGAGGTTCAAATCATAGAAAGTGAGAGTGTTAGTCCTCTTGTACTTAAGTCGGCATTGTGCCATTTGTATTAAATTCGGTTGCAATTTCTGTGTTTCATCGTCAATAAGAATGTCCAAGGGATACAGTAAACCTGAAGTGATGCATCGGAATCTAAAACTGGACTCACAGGAGAGATTGAAATCATAGAAAGTTAGAGTGTTAGTCCTCTTTTACTTAAGTCGGCATTGTGCCTTTTGTATTAAATTCGGATGAATTTTCTGTGTTTAATCGTCAATAAGAAGGTCCAATTGATACAGTAAACCTGAGGTGAAGCATCGGAATCTAAAACTGGACTCACAGGAGAAGTTCAAATCATAGAAAGTTAGAGTGTCAGTCCTCTTGTACTTAAGTCGGCATTGTGCCTTTATATTAAATTCGGATGCAAATTCTGTGTTTCACCGTCAATATGAAAGTCCAAGGGATACAGTAAACCTGAAGTGAAGCATCGGAATCTAAAACTGGACTCACATCAGAGGTTCAAATCATAAAAAGTGAGAGTGTCAGTCCTCTTCTACTTAAGTCGGCATTGTGCCATTTGTATTAAATTCGGATACAATTTCTGTGTTTCATCGTCAATAAGAAGGTCCAAGGGATACAGTTAACCTGAAGTGAAGCATCGAAACCTAAAGCTGGACTCACAGGAGAGGTTCATATCATAGAAAGTTAGAATGTCAGTCCACTTGTCCTTAAGTCGGCAATGTGCATTTTGTTCTAAATTCGGATGCAATTTCTGTGTTTCATCGTCAATAGGAAGGTCCAAGGGATACAGTAAATCTGAAGTGAAACATCGGAATCTAAATCTGGACTCACAGTAGAGGTTCAAATCATAGAAAGTTAAAGTGTCACTCCTCTTGTATTTGAGTCGGTATTCTGCCTTTTGTATTGAATTCGGATGCAATTTCTTTGTTTCATCGTCAATAACAAAGTCCAAGGCATATAGTAAACCTGAAGTGAAGCATCGGAATCTAAAACTGGACTCACAGGAGAAGTTCAAATCATAGAAAGTTAGAGTGTCAGTCCTCTTGTACTTAAGTCGTCATTTTGCCTTTTGTATTAAATTCGGATGCAATTTCTGTGTTTCACCGTCAATAAGAAAGTCCAAGGGATACAGTAAACTTAAAGTGAAGCATCAGAATCTAAAACTGGACTCACAGGACAGGTTCAAATCATAGAGAGTTAGAGTGTCACTCCTCTTGTACTTAAGTCGGTATTGTGCGTTTTGTATTAAATTCGGATGCAATATCTGTGTTTCATCGTCAATAAGAAGGTGCAATGTATACAGTAGACCTGAAGTAAAGCATCGGATTCTAAAACTGGACTCACAGGAGACGTTCAAATCATAGAAAGTTAGAGTGTCATTCCTCTTGTACTCAAGTCGCATTGTGCCTTTTGAATTTAATTCCGATGCAATTTCTTTGTTTCATCGTCAATAAGAAGGTGCAAGGTATACAGTAAACCTGAAGTGAAGCATCGGAATCTAAAACTGGACTCACAGGAGAGGTTCGAAACATAGAAAGTGAGAGTGTAAGTCCTCTTTTACATAAGTCGGCATTGTGCTTTTTGAATTTAATTCCGATGAAATTTCTGTGTTTCATCGTCAATAAGAAGGTCCAAGGGATACAGTAAACCTGAAGTGAACCATCGGAATCTAAAACTGGACTCACAGGAGGGGTTCAAATCATAGAAAGTGAGAGTGTCAGTGCTCTTTTACTTAAGTCGGCATTGTGCTTTTTGAATTTAATTCCGATGCAATTTCTGTGTTTCATCGTCAATAAGAAGGTCCAAGGGATACACTAAACCTTAAGGGAAGCGTCGGAATCTAAAACTGGACTCACAGGAGAGGTTCAAATCATAGAAAGTGAGAGTGTTAGTCCTCTTGTATATAAGTCGGTATTGTGCCATTTGTATTAAATTCGGTTGCAATTTCTGTGTTTCATCGTCAATAAGAAGGTCCAAGGGATACAGTAAACCTGAAGTGATGCATCGGAATCTAAAACTGGACTCACAGGAAAGATTGAAATCATAGAAAGTTAGAGTGTTACTCCTCTTGTACCTAAGTCGGTATTGTGCCTTTTGTGTTAAATTCGGATGCAATTTCTGTTTTTCATCGTCAATAAAAAGGTCCAAGGGATACAGTAAACCTTAAGAGAAGCGTCGGAATCTAAAACTGGACTCACAGGAGGGGTTCAAATCATAGAAAGTGAGAGTGTCAGTCCTCTTTTACTTAAGTCGGCACTGTGCTTTTTGAATTTAATTCCGATGCAATTTCTGTGTTTCATCGTCAATAAGAAGGTCCAAGGGATACAGTAAACCTGAAGTGAAGCATCGGAATCTAAAACTGGACTCACAGGAGAAGTTCAAATCATAGAAAGTTAGAGTGTCAGTGCTCTTGTACTTAAGTCGGCATTGTGCCTTTATATTAAATTCGGATGCAATTTCTGTGTTTCACCGTCAATAAGAAAGTCCAAGGGATACAGTAAACCTGAAGTGAAGCATCGGAATCTAAAACTGGACACACGGGACAGGTTCAAATCATAGAGAGTTAGAGTGTCATTCCTCTTGTACTTAAGTCGGTATTGTGCGTTTTGTATTAAATTCGGATGCAATATCTGTGTTTCATCGTCAATAAGAAGGTGCAATGTATACAGTAGACCTGAAGTGGAGCATCGGAATCTAAAACTTGACTCACAGGAGACGTTCAAATCATAGAAAGTTAGAGTGTCATTCCTCTTGTACTTAAGTCGCATTGTGCCTTTTGAATTTAATTACGATGCAATTTCTTTGTTTCATCGTCAATAAGAAGGTGCAAGGTATACAGTAAACCTGTAGTGAAGCATCGGAATCTAAAACTGGACTCACAGGAGAGGTTCGAAACATGGAAAGTGAGAGTGTCAGTCCTCTTTTACTTAAGTCGGCATTGTGCTTTTTGAATTTAATTTCGATGCAATTTCTGTGTTTCATCGTCAATAAGAAGGTCCAAGGGATACAGTAAACCTTAAGGGAATCGTAGGAATCTAAAACTGGACTCACAGGAGAGGTTCAAATCATAGAAAGTGAGAGTGTTAGTCCTCTTGTACTTAAGTCGGCATTGTGCCATTTGTATTAAATTCGGTTGCAATTTCTGTGTTTCATCGTCAATAAGAAGGTCCAAGGGATACAGTAAACCTGAGGTGATGCATCGGAATCTAAAACTGGACTCACAGGAGAGATTGAAATCATAGAAAGTTAGAGTGTTACTCCTCTTGTACTTAAGTCGGTATTGTGCCTTTTGTATTAAATTCGGATGCAATTTCTGTGTTTCATCGTCAATAAGAAGATCCAAGGGATACAGTAAACCTTAAGGGAAGCGTCGGAATCTAAAACTGGACTCACAGGACGGGTTCAAATCATAGAAAGTGAGAGTGTCAGTCCTCTTTTACTTAAGTCGGCACTGTGCTTTTTGAATTTAATTCCGATGCAATTTCTGTGTTTCATCGTCAATAAGATGGTCCAAGGGATACAGTAAACCTGAAGTGAAGCATCGGAATCTAAAACTGGACTCACAGGAGAAGTTCAAATCATAGAAAGTTAGAGTGTCAGTCCTCTTGTACTTCAGTCGGCATTGTGCCTTTATATTAAATTCGGATGCAATTTCTGTGTTTCACCGTCAATATGAAAGTCCAAGGGATACAGTAAACCTGAAGTGAAGCATCGGAATCTAAAACTGGACTCACATCAGAGGTTCAAATCATAAAAAGTGAGAGTGTCAGTCCTCTTCTACTTAAGTCGGCATTGTGCCATTTGTATTAAATTCGGATACAATTTCTGTGTTTCATCGTCAATAAGAAGGTCCAAGGGATACAGTTAACCTGAAGTGAAGCATCGAAACCTAAAGCTGGACTCACAGGAGAGGTTCATATCATAGAAAGTTAGAATGTCAGTCCACTTGTCCTTAAGTCGGCATTGTGCATTTTGTTCTAAATTCGGATGCAATTTCTGTGTTTCATCGTCAATAGGAAGGTCCAAGGGATACAGTAAATCTGAAGTGAAACATCGGAATCTAAATCTGGACTCACAGTAGAGGTTCAAATCATAGAAAGTTAAAGTGTCACTCCTCTTGTATTTGAGTCGGTATTCTGCCTTTTGTATTGAATTCGGATGCAATTTCTTTGTTTCATCGTCAATAACAAGGTCCAAGGGATATAGTAAACCTGAAGTGAAGCATCGGAATCTAAAACTGGACTCACAGGAGAAGTTCAAATCATAGAAAGTTAGAGTGTCAGTCCTCTTGTACTTAAGTCGTCATTTTGCCTTTTGTATTAAATTCGGATGCAATTTCTGTGTTTCACCGTCAATAAGAAAGTCCAAGGGATACAGTAAACTTAAAGTGAAGCATCAGAATCTAAAACTGGATTCACAGGACAGGTTCAAATCATAGAGAGTTAGAGTGTCACTCCTCTTGTACTTAAGTCGGTATTGTGCGTTTTGTATTAAATTCGGATGCAATATCTGTGTTTCATCGCCAATAAGAAGGTGCAATGTATACAGTAGACCTGAAGTAAAGCATCGGATTCTAAAACTGGACTCACAGGAGACGTTCAAATCATAGAAAGTTAGAGTGTCATTCCTCTTGTATTCAAGTCGCATTGTGCCTTTTGAATTTAATTCCGATGCAATTTCTTTGTTTCATCGTCAATAAGAAGGTGCAAGGTATACAGTAAACCTGAAGTGAAGCATCGGAATCTAAAACTGGACTCACAGGAGAGGTTCGAAACATGGAAAGTGAGAGTGTAAGTCCTCTTTTACATAAGTCGGCATTGTGCTTTTTGAATTTAATTCCGATGAAATTTCTGTGTTTCATCGTCAATAAGAAGGTCCAAGGGATACAGTAAACCTGAAGTGAAGCATCGGAATCTAAAACTGGACTCACAGGAGGGGTTCAAATCATAGAAAGTGAGAGTGTCAGTGCTCTTTTACTTAAGTCGGCATTGTGCTTTTTGAATTTAATTCCGATGCAATTTCTGTGTTTCATCGTCAATAAGAAGGTCCAAGGGATACACTAAACCTTAAGGGAAGCGTCGGAATCTAAAACTGGACTCACAGGACAGGTTCAAATCATAGAAAGTGAGAGTGTTAGTCCTCTTGTATATAAGTCGGTATTGTGCCATTTGTATTAAATTCGGTTGCAATTTCTGTGTTTCATCGTCAATAAGAAGGTCCAAGGGATACAGTAAACCTGAAGTGATGCATCGGAATCTAAAACTGGACTCACAGGAAAGATTGAAATCATAGAAAGTTAGAGTGTTACTCCTCTTGTACCTAAGTCGGTATTGTGCCTTTTGTGTGAAATTCGGATGCAATTTCTGTTTTTCATCGTCAATAAAAAGGTCCAAGGGATACAGTAAACCTTAAGAGAAGCGTCGGAATCTAAAACTGGACTCACAGGAGGGGTTCAAATCATAGAAAGTGAGAGTGTCAGTCCTCTTTTATTTAAGTCGGCACTGTGCATTTTGAATTTAATTCCGATGCAATTTCCGTGTTTCATCGTCAATAAGAAGGTCCAAGGGATACAGTAAACCTGAAGTGAAGCATCGGAATCTAAAACTGGACTCACAGGAGAAGTTCAAATCATAGAAAGTTAGAGTGTCAGTGCTTTTGTACCTAAGTCGGCATTGTGCCTTTATATTAAATTCGGATGCAATTTCTGTGTTTCACCGTCAATAAGAAAGTCCAAGGGATACAGTAAACCTGAAGTGAAGCATCGGAATCTAAAACTGGACTCACAGGACAGGTTCAAATAATAGAGAGTTAGAGTGTCATTCCTCTTGTACTTAAGTCGGTATTGTTCGTTTTGTATTAAATTCGGATGCAATATCTGTGTTTCATCGTCAATAAGAAGGTGCAATGTATACAGTAGACCTGAAGTGAAGCATCGGAATCTAAAACTTGACTCACAGGAGACGTTCAAATCATAGAAAGTTAGAGTGTCATTCCTATTGTACTTAAGTCGTATTGTGCCTTTTGAATTTAATTACGATGCAATTTCTTTGTTTCATCGTCAATAAGAAGGTGCAAGGTATACAGTAAACCCGTAGTGAAGCATCGGAATCTAAAACTGGACTCACAGGAGAGGTTCGAAACAAGGAAAGTGAGAGTGTCAGTCCTCTTTTACTTAAGTCGGCATTGTGCTTTTTGAATTTAATTTCGATGCAATTTCTGTGTTTCATCGTCAATAAGAAGGTCCAAGGGATACAGTAAACCTGAAGTGAAGCATCGGAATCTAAAACTGGACTCACAGGAGGGGTTCAAATCATAGAAAGTGAGAGAGTCAGTCCTCTCTTACAAAGTCGGCATTGTGCTTTTTGAATTTA